>NW_012192586.1:456485-461063 GCF_000956335.1 Plasmodium fragile | reverse complement strand
TTTTTTTTTTTTTTTTTTTGGGACATTTGTACGAAATTTTTTTTTTCTGTAAAAAAACATCTTTGGTGATCGTTTGCAAACTTTTGCGAGCAGAGCGTACGTCAAAGATTGATCGACTGTCCACTCGCGCGATTGGGGCATCTTCCCACGCGCGCTATTGCCGTTTGCATAAATGTTACTGTTTGCCATTTGCCACTTCGCCATTTCGCCATTTCGCCATTTCGCCATTTCGCGTTATGTCGGAAGAACGACTTTGGGAGCAGTAGCATATTACTTCAGAAGCATTTTTGAAGTAACCGTTTTGAAGTAACCATGTTGGAGCAACCCTTTTGCAACAGCTGACCGTTGCCGCGCGCAGTTATGCCACGCGCAGTCATGACAAGCGCCGCCCAGCGTTGCTGTTTTTTCGTCCAGCCAGGCGGAATGCGGGACTGTCCCCCTTTCGCAGAAGCTGCTGTTAACGTGTCCCCCTTTTTTTTAACTCATGTGACTTACACAGGGGCATGTACACTTGCGTAGAGCAGCATATATAATAGCGCCTCTTCGCCCTACATTGATTTTCATATCAACACCAGTGTTGCTTAGACCAGACGGTAAGTGGCGCAGTGTTGCTCTGTATATATATTCCCCCTTTTTGTTAAGAAGCATGTTTAAGAAATACCAAACCTCGAAACGGAAATATATTTATAGTCGCCGTCTGTTAGAGGTATTTAATTTTTTTTTTTTTTTTTTTTATACAAGTTTGCTACGGGGTAAAAGTGGCGGCCCCCTAGCATATTTATATATATAATAACTGCCCCTGCGAGATTGGCCCAGCGCGAGGATATATATAAAATAACGTAAGGTCTCTTGCCGGACTGGACCAGTGGGGAGTAGTGGCGGCGCGCCCAAGTTGCCACATTGCGAGGTACAAGAAGTGACGCAGGAAAAATACAGCACGACAGAGCCATAGCACAGAGGAACCCCTGCCACGTGATCAAAGGCATATTGTGAGGACAGGAAAAAAGGAAGCTGAACCGGACCCCTTTTGTTGTTGTGCATATCGCAGAGAACCTAACGTTGAAGAAAACTTTTCACGCGCCTGAATTGTGTGGAGACACGTGTGAAGGGAGCCGTGGGGCAGAAAAATCGTTACCCACAAAATGACCGTGGAAGCGAATTGATACAAGAGAAGTCATGCTATGTGTGCACAGGTACATGCGTGGGAAAAAAATATTCTTGCAAAGGCACATCTGCATAGTGGTCACACATGAGAGGCTGGGGAAGAGTTCATTAAAGGAACGCCAGACGTATCATGTCCTACGAGATTGTCGTATGCAGCATAAGTAGTGAAAGAAGGCAACCCCAGTAAACTCTAACAAGGATCTGATGCAAAAAAAAAAATTAACCAACCGGGGTTAATATCACTAAAGGTGTACACGCTCCATCGTGATAATAAAGTGTGCTGTGTTACATTCAACCCTACGAAGAAACTGAAGAAACAGCTCATTTGTAAGTAGGCCTCGTTTGCTGTCCCCCCAAAGACCCCCTCCGCGTGGAGAGAAAACATGACCGATTCAAGTTCCATTTAGCGCAAACAAAAAAAAAAAAAAATGACACTGCATGGGACGTGGCGGAGAGTACCTGTTCAGCGTATGAAGCACCCAAGCACAGCATTTTGTTGTTCCCCTGTGCGTAGAAGGGTCCCTTTGTGCGCACATGTGTAACGCATATGTGTTGCGGAGAGAATTGATATAACGGGAAGAGACAGGGACAGTTGTAGAAGCGGACAAGACGAGTCGGGAAGAAGTGTTTTTTTTATAAACACGTCTGTTCCTACCAAGCTAGCAGCACGCATTGCAGCAACTACCACCGATACGCACCATAGGCCCCTTACGCCCCTTACGCACCATACGCCCCTTACGCCCCTTACGCACCATTCGCCCCATTTTGAACCGTACCCGCTGCTAACAAACACAATGGAAGAAAAGGCGCTGCAGACGCACATCACGCTCTTGTTTTACCTGATCGTGCTGTTCTACCTGAAGAATTTTACCTTTAGCTTCATGGATATGCCTAGAAAGCTGTACAGGTATATTAAGATTTATTATTTCTTCTTAATCATCCTAACCATTGTGGGATTCTTTAGCAGATTGCTTGTGCTGACTCGATTGATTATCATTGAGCAGGTGCGGAAAATTGTGAATAATTTTTTTTTAAAAAATGGCGGCGCCCACTTGAGGACTTCTAAACGAAATGGCAGGTTGAGGTATATTCAGAGGAATGGTGCGCGTGCTCATTGGGGGGGTAGTTCCTCTGTTGTGGGTACTGGCGGTGAACGCGCATGCGGTGACGCTTCTGTTACTAGTGGTGATGGTTCGGCCAGCAGTGATGGTGGGGCTGGCAGCGACGTTGCGCTTAGTAGTGATGGGGGGGTTGGAAGTGACTGCGTTGTTAGTAGCGGTGATGCTTCCGTCAGCAGTGGGGACATTTCCGTTAGCAGTTGTGACGTCTCGGTGAGCAGTGAAGGAGGGGTTAGCAGTGAGGGAGGAGTTAGTAACAGTGAGGGAGGTGGAAGCAAAGGTGCACGAGGAAGTAGGCGAGCCAGTAGAGGCCTCCGCAGCTTGTTCAAGTTTATTCGAATTATTAGAAGCAAAAGGAGAAAATCTGCTGATGGACGGAAGAGAAACGGAAGAAGGGATTCACCCAGTGGGGATGAAGACAACACCACCACGTCTGGGGATAGAATCAAATTTGACATGAATACCTTCGAACGACGTGATGAGTGTGCAAGTGAGGACTGCACTCCTAGCGGCGGATCCACTGCTTCCGAGGGAGAGTCAATCAGTGTGAGGAGCGAAGATAGCAGTGAAGCAGGCAACCCAGTTAGTGATGGCAGGAAAAGCAGCCTCAATAATTTAGAGCAGGCAGAGGAAGAGGCCGACCTGCGCAATTACCTAACAAAACAAAACTACCTCCGATTGTATACCCTCCTGACAGATGCCCTTTTCAGCCCCAAGAATAATCTCACCTTAACAGGTGACAATTCAACAATGGGTCTTCAAAAAAAGACTCGCAAATGTGCTCACTGTAGAAGTGAATTGAGCTACCCACAGGAGGATAAACCGAGTGGCATCACTGGCGATTATTGTGCCACTTGTATAAGGCTGGAGAGGACATTCCCCAAACCCATATTAAAGAATAGCTCCTCCTACCCACTTTCAAATAAAAACACACAAATAAAAAGTAAAGCAAATAAAAGAATTCGCTTCAACGCACAAGTAGAAACATACTACATTGAAAAGTATCTGGTAGAAGATTCAGATTCGTATGGGATGCGTTTGAGTGGAGACAAACGAAAAGGCATGTGTAAAATGCTTGGAGAGTACAGCTTGGCTAACACTGATATATTCAGCTACTACAATATGAAGAATAATGTTAACACCGTCTTTAGTGACCTCGTGAACTTGGTTTGCGACTGCAAGGACAAAATTACACGCAGGTTTTAGTGTGGCATATTGCGGTGGTGGCGCTGAAGATACAGAAAGGCGAGAGATGAACCCAAAACAACTTTCCACCATTTGATCCCATTTTTTTTTTTTTTTTTTTAATTTATTTATTTTTTTTTTGCATTTTATAAAATTTCTACCCGTTCATTATTATACCATGCGTGTTGCTACATTTGGGCTTCACCTTCTTCTTCATCCCGATCCGCATGTGCATTTTCTTTTTTTTTATTGCATTTTTTGCACCCTTACATTTGTGCGGTGCAGGCCCCCCCGCCGACCATTCTCCCTCTCTCTTTCTACCCCCACATGATATCCTTCCCTGTGGACCTTTTTTTGTTTGAACACACACACATGTGTACATGTGCGTACGTTTTTATATCTGGGCCCTTTCGTGCTCGCTTAAAAAAAAAAAAACAAAAACTCTCTCATGACAGACACCCACCCTTGCGTGTGTCCATATCTTTTAAATGGTTTATCAACCGATTCGAAAAACGTTTCTACAAAATTTTTTACACAGTGTTCAAGCGAACTGCATCACTTCTAAGAGCAGGTGGGCCGGGTGGTGACCACTGGTGCAGACATCACACTGCCCCATGTGATACTGTAACATGGATTGTCACCTGCCCGTGTTGTAGCCAGCACGGTTAAATGGTCTCCTCATTTGACAAAAAACTCTATGTGTCATTTTTTGTTTGCCCCCGGTATTCCGAATGGGGTGAGGACAAAGAAAAAAAAATGCATATATAAATATATACATATACCTACATGTGCATGAGGTACCTTGTTACGTATTCATTTGAGTGCCTATGGCCTCTCCCTGGCGGACCGTTCAATTCAGCGTCACCGAAACGACGCCACTTTTAAAAAGGTAGAACAATATCCACTCCCTCGCTGCAGCATTGTGTGATGTGCCCTAATTTAATACCGCACATAGGCGAAAAATGGCTACTGGGGGGACAACAAACAGGTAAATGCTTGCGAAGGTTGTTTGTGCACAGGGGTCTCCATGTCGTCTTTCTTTCCCCCCCACACCCCAAAAATGATATCGCTCAAAGAAGTGAAGAAAAAAAAAAAAAAAAAAAAAAAAAAA
>NW_012192586.1:445927-455341 GCF_000956335.1 Plasmodium fragile | reverse complement strand
TTTTTAATTTATTTATTTTTTTTTTGCATTTTATAAAATTTCTACCCGTTCATTATTATACCATGCGTGTTGCTACATTTGGGCTTCACCTTCTTCTTCATCCCGATCCGCATGTGCATTTTCTTTTTTTTTATTGCATTTTTTGCACCCTTACATTTGTGCGGTGCAGGCCCCCCCGCCGACCATTCTCCCTCTCTCTTTCTACCCCCACATGATATCCTTCCCTGTGGACCTTTTTTTGTTTGAACACACACACATGTGTACATGTGCGTACGTTTTTATATCTGGGCCCTTTCGTGCTCGCTTAAAAAAAAAAAAACAAAAACTCTCTCATGACAGACACCCACCCTTGCGTGTGTCCATATCTTTTAAATGGTTTATCAACCGATTCGAAAAACGTTTCTACAAAATTTTTTACACAGTGTTCAAGCGAACTGCATCACTTCTAAGAGCAGGTGGGCCGGGTGGTGACCACTGGTGCAGACATCACACTGCCCCATGTGATACTGTAACATGGATTGTCACCTGCCCGTGTTGTAGCCAGCACGGTTAAATGGTCTCCTCATTTGACAAAAAACTCTATGTGTCATTTTTTGTTTGCCCCCGGTATTCCGAATGGGGTGAGGACAAAGAAAAAAAAATGCATATATAAATATATACATATACCTACATGTGCATGAGGTACCTTGTTACGTATTCATTTGAGTGCCTATGGCCTCTCCCTGGCGGACCGTTCAATTCAGCGTCACCGAAACGACGCCACTTTTAAAAAGGTAGAACAATATCCACTCCCTCGCTGCAGCATTGTGTGATGTGCCCTAATTTAATACCGCACATAGGCGAAAAATGGCTACTGGGGGGACAACAAACAGGTAAATGCTTGCGAAGGTTGTTTGTGCACAGGGGTCTCCATGTCGTCTTTCTTTCCCCCCCACACCCCAAAAATGATATCGCTCAAAGAAGTGAAGAAAAAAAAAAAAAAAAAAAAAAAAAAGCCTGCACCCTTGCGCCATATGACACGCACACACATGTTTTGCTATCTCAAAAAGGAGAAGAAGCTCGAACAGGTGCAAAATGTGACTGAGTAATTTATTCCCTTCCCCCGAAGAAGCATTATGCTGTTTCCAATATTTTTGGCTCACAGGCGATAGAAGCGAATAAAAAAAAAAAAAAAAAAAAAAGTGGAAAAACTGCGTGACCTGTTCAGGCGATTTTAGCACGAAAAGTGAGTACTACTTATTGAGTGCACACAACAATGAAGTCCCATATGTCCAGATAAATTATTCCCAATAAACATCACAACGTTGTTTATATGTTAAAGCCAACTGCTTCGCCAATGCTTATTTCTGTACTACCCCCCCAATGAAGACGTTCAGCATAACTCGTAGCGTTTTCCCAACCCTGCAGCGACGATGCAACGACGTGCGGGCTATACGAAGAGGACATTATTTCTCCTCCATGAAAGACGTAAACGGGTTGAAAAATGCCATTTTAAATTATGCAGACTCGGTGGAGGATTTAGTTCAGAGGAGAAAAGAACATGAGGCAAAAGTGAAATCCATTTTTGAGGAGCACTGGGGTGGGTATCCGCGAGAGGACGAAATGGTGCAACTGTGCATGGGGTCATGTGAAAAAGACATATTGAATGGAGAAGTGCGCAACATAAAAAGTTATGTACAGGACAGGCATGCAAGTGGCAACAATAGTGAAGTGGGCAAAGGGAACGAAGAAGAGTTTTTGCAAATGACCAAGTTGCTCAAAATTTTAACCATCTGTGGAATTAGAGTGTCACCCAAAGTGTTGCTCTACTACGTCCTCGAGGCAATAAAGCAATTGGGAGGTCACCTGCAACAACACATGGGTGACATAATTAAACAGGATGCTGTTACGAAGAGGGAAAATTATTTCCGCATTAATAGCTACTACTACGATCGGGAAAAGGTACATGTGCCTTTCATGTCTTTGTACAAGTCCCTAAGCAACGTATTGTACAGCGTAAGTGAAAACAGGATTGATTTGGTAGAAGCATACGAACATATGAAGGATCAAGTTGTTCAAAATTATATGAACATAGAAGACGTTGTGAGGAAAGCACCGGCATTTCTTAACATTAGTGTGTTTTTCTTCCTCATCAATTCGTACATATACATGGGCAAAAATGTAAAATTAAAAAACGTATTAGCAGATGTATTGAACCCTTATGTAAGTGCTATCTCGGAGGATGAAATGAACATTTCTTCAGACGACACCTTTTACCTAATTTTGGCATTACGCCTTTACTTTACCAGCTTGTCCTACAACACAGACGTTTTAAATCAGCTGAATGTGTACAACAAACACTTCGTCTCTTCCATACTATCTTTCCCCAACCAGTCGGATGGGGTTTACACAGATGATAATGAAAAATACGTGTACATAACGGAGTTCCTTAATAGGCAAGACAAAAGCGTTGAACTGAAAAAGGTGCACATCCCTCCCTTCAGCTATCCCCTAACCTCTTTGAAGAACCAAACGGTTTACATTTTGGACTCAGATGAGCACTACTATGCTAATGAGGCGGTCACTCTGCGGAGCTGCGTCTTCTGGAGGTACGTTACACAGCGGTATGGTTACCCATGTTCATATTGCTTGCCCCCATTTGCTTCCACTACATGACATTGCTTCACCCCGTACAGGTACTACCTCGCCGCAAAGCACGGATTCACCCTCGTGCGTCTCTGCCAAAAGGAGGACTACTCCGATTTGTTCACCGAGAGCAAGCGGGACGAAGTTTTACACGCGTCGCTCAGTAACCATTACTTATATGACTGCGACGAGTTGGTTCGCCCACCAGGGAAGAAGCAGGCGCAGGGTAACGGGTAGTCTGCCCCCAGGATGGAAGAAGCAGAAGAAGTTCTGAAGCGTTTACAAACGTCCACCTTTTTTTGTTTATCCTGCACACAGGTGGTGCATACTTTTATGCGTTCGCGGGTGTACCCTAGGATGTGATGAGTTGGCAGGGATATGGCACGAGGGGGGGGAAACATACCACGCTGTTCCATCCAGGGGGTTTACCTCAGGGTTGTACACTACACCATGTGTTTTACTGATGTGATTAAAAACAAAAAAAGGGTAAACACGTGAGCAGGTAAAGATGCACAGAAAAGTGTTAAGCTGGGCGCAACTTGTACATTAGTGGAAAGTCCCCTCCCCGTCGTCCTGCGGAAGTTAACGTAGCTGCTACATCATCGTCACGTTTGAATAAAGCGGCACAGGGTGTCAGTGGGGGTAGGAAATAATGGCATAATATGTTTTTTTCTTTTTTTTTTTAATTTTGAATTTATTTTGAGTTTATTTTGAATTTATTTTGTCGCATGTACATAATCACATGCTGTGCAAAGGCATTTGTATCTTCTTAGCCATTGCGCTTTTGTTATATGTGAGTGCTTGTTGACGCGCCTTGCGAGTCACCTTTCAGTGAGGCCCATGCCATGCCGCGATCTCGCCTTATGCGAGGCCAAGGGACGATCATGCGTATGGCACTGTGGGAGCTGCATATAAATTACGATTTATAAACCCCACCATTTTTGTTGCTCCCTTTTTTCTTTTTTTTTTTTTTTCTTCTTTTTCTCTTGCCGGTTTTTATTCCCTTTTTCTGCTTTTTTTTTTTTTTATTTCTTTGCATCGTTTGCAGTCCCTTTTTAATTCACTCATAAGCAGCTACAATTCGATTTCAACTCAAATGAATTATTTTCCTGTTGCATACGTAAGTATGAAGCATTTAAATGTGGCTGGATACTTACTCCCCACTTTTGTGCGCAGTTATATGCAAATATTTACCTGAACGTGTTCATATTTTTATTTATATTTTTTTTTTTCTTAAAAATTAGCGCTCCACGTGCGTACGTAAACGAGCTAGCGAAACAGATGTACATATGCATGAATTAAGTATGTACATTCGGACGTGCGCACATTGGTGCTGAAAAGAGAGAGAGAAAGGAAAGGAAGAAAAAGAAGAGGTGTCGTCCCACCCCTTTGCGTGCTTGTCAGCCCGTCCCAACGATGAATTACAATAACAGCTATGCCGACAGCAACATGCACGGCAGGCGAAAGGTGAACAATGCCAAGGAGAAGGAACAGGAGTCATGGAGTAGCATGAATTACGTGAGGAATAGCCAAATGAATTTGGCTGGTAGGTCTGGCATGGACACCATGATGGGACATAGAACGTACACGGACGCGTCGCCAAGTGAAAGTAACGTGGACAGGGGTCTGCACGTCGGTCCGGCCATCTACAGCCTGGACGGGGACGGAGGTCACGTCGGGGGCAATGTGAGTGGCGCAAATTTGCAGCACAACTTCCTCAACCCCAACGACCTGGGCGCGGCCAGTGCTGCGCCACCCAGTTATGTCAACGCGCACCCCGTATGGGGTAGCAAGCGGAGCGAGTTCTACGCGCCAAGTGAAGTGAGTCACTCCGCTAGCGGTGGAATGTACCCCACATCAGGAGGCCCCTTCCACCCCGGCGGGTCAAGCGCGAACCCTAATTTTCAAAACACGAACAAGGTTCCCAGCCAAGAAGGCAGAAGGGACGGCATGTACCCACACCATGTGGGGGCGAAGAACGAAGCGCAGGGAGCAGACAATCGTCTGCACTTTGTAAATGGAAGCATGTATAACCAGCAGGAAATGAAGACGCAGGTACTTATCCCGTCTCAACCATTTAAAGCAGACAGTAGCAACATGAGTTGCAGCCAAGTGAGTACAAGTGCCTTCCCCCAGTCGGAGCGATGGAGCAACAGGACAGACGACGTGGAGCCCAAACCGAGCAAAGGGATCATGCATAACATATTTGAAAGTCTAACAAACACAGTACAAACAAATGATCCTATTAATAATATAATGAAACAGAAAGTTGCTAACATGGTTATGAATGAGATTGAAAAAAAAATTGAAAGTCATGACACCAGCTTTGTTGGAAATAAATTGTCCCTACTGAGAGGGTACTTTGATGTGACTCATTCTTATGTGGTAAATAAAATATTATTCATTCTGGTACCTTATGTGTACATACGGAAGGCTCTGTGTGAGTCCAGGACTTATTATGTATATACTCACTTGGAGAGGATGATCGGGAGTGGTCGTCACCACAACAAGAACTACACCTCTGCATTTTCATTTAATAAGGGAGCTTCCCAGGCCTATTCGCATAGCACGGAGGAGAGCACTAGTCTTGTGAAGGGGGGCGCAAGTAGCCCCTTTGCTCATAACCAGAGTTTTTTCTTTGACCCCAAAAAGGGCGCAGGGGGGGTCGGCAGCATGGGAAGTGGCTTGAGCGGGGTTAGCGGTGTGAGCGACGTTGGCGGAGTGAATGGGGGAAGCAGTGTAGGTGGTGGTGCAGATACACAGCGAGGGAACCCCGGGAGACACAACTCAAACGATATAAATTACATCGACTACAGTAGTAATATGGGTATTTTCAAAGCGGACCTGTACATACCACTCATGTCGAGCATCACATACATCCTTCTGTATACCCTAACAATCACAGCTCAAAAAAATAATTTTGTATTTAACCCGGACAACCTCTTCAACATAACATCTTATGTTTTTCTCCTGCTCTTCTTCGAAACAGCAATTATTAAATTCTTGTTTTTGCTCACATGCCGGGATATTAACCTCTCCTTTTTGCACATCCTCTCCTTCATTTCATACAAGTTTGTAATTCTGTGTGGGTTAATAATAACCAAATTTTTCTTTTACCTGTTACACTTTACATGTGCTTCTTTATACGGGATACCAGAAGACATGCAGGGCAAAGATGAGTCGAATGCGAATGTGTTAGTGAACAAGAGCCCACACAATGCCTTCAAGAGTATGAGTGCACCCCCGTTGTCGAGCTTTAGCCCGTACAATGTCGTCCTGTTTCTAAATAGCCGGACCATGTATCGGTTGACACAGATTTACTTTTACGTCACAGTCAGTGTGCAGATGATGCAACTCTTTAAGTCCATTCACCTGTACGTGCACGATGACTCCAGCCTCTCCAATCACCTAAACATAAAGCGGATTAACGTGTTGATCCTCATTTTTTCTCTGTCCCAAATTTTTTTGTGCTGGATTTTGACTCCCTACTTCGCCTGACGGGGGGGGCATTGCGGCGAAGCCAATTTGCCGTCCTTATGAGCGCACGCTGAGGGTAATCCCCCTGCAGTTGTTACTCTTCTTTTTTTATGTGCCATTTTGACCCGTTCCCACTTCCCCCCTTCTCATCCTTTTTTTTTTTTTTTTTTTTTTTTTTTTTTTTTTTTTTTTTTTTTTTTTTTTTCCCCCCCCTGGACATTTTGTTGAGGCATTTCCGCAGACACGTGGATAAGCAGCGAAAAGTGGTAGCGGAGGTGGAAGAGAAACTGGTTCAGCGAGGACACACCGAGAAACAGAACAAAACCCCCCACACACACACACAAACTGGCCTCTAGACAAATGATTAGCATGCACAGACATTCCACTCGAGAAGAAAAATGAAAATCGTTTCAATCATTTTATCCCTGCTGCTTTTATTCTTTATTAACTTATTTTTCGTCAAGTCCATATACAAAAATGAGCAGAGCTACAACGTGCCGCTGAATGTCCTATTCAATAAAGGAAAGCACATTCGCAAGAGGTTATGTAATGAATGCTTTTTTAAAAATGAAGTGAACATGATATACAATAGCTGCCGGGCATTGGAGAGTGTAAATTATAATAACCTTAACCGAAGCAAAATTTTTTATTTTATAAAACAGTCTCCCAAGCTGCTCAAGAGATATGTTAGCTTGAGGTCCGTGTCCACACTTTCGAACCTTTTATCTGTTCGCTTTTTAAATAAGTTTCTTGCTGATAGGACTTCTCTGCTGATTAATTCGTTTTACTTGTTGGAGGGGACCTACATAAAGAATAACATTTTGCGTGGCCTGGTTGGTTTCTTCGGCACCCTCGTGTTGCGTTTCCTGGGTGAGTTGCTTCGCTCTCTTCACCGCTTCACCCCTTCACCCATTCACCGCTTCGTCACATCACCGCGTCGTCACATAACCGCGTCGTCACATAACCGCTTGCCCCCCCCGCAGTCGTGTACATTGTCCAGCTGGCCTCGTCCTTCCTCCTCTTCCACTACATGAACATCGTGTCGCAAAGGACGCAGGCGTACATATTAGAAGTGAGTGGCTCCAATTACGTCTCGAGGGTGATTGGCTTTTTCCAATTGAACCTGGTGAATTATTATATAAATGTGGCCTCGGAGTTTGTTCAGGCGATTCTCATACGAGCCCTCTTCAATCAGTACGAAGGACGCCTGGTCAAGACAATCATATACAATAGCTCCGACTACTATATAAACACCAAGCTAACAAATAAATATCACCTCTTCTACCAGTGCACTAAGAAGTTTGTGTTGACTCGCATAAATAAGCTGAGTCTGCTCACCTTCAATTACTTGCGCTACTTTGTCCTGACTAATTTATTCTTTAAGATGTGTGGCGGCACGTAAGTGGGGGGAGGGGGAGCTGTACCCGATCAATCGCATCACATCCGCCGCTTCATATGAACCCCTTAACTTCTCTCACCACCACCCCACCGCAGCTACAACAAGTTTTCGCCGAGCGACGTGAAGATGCCAGGCGTGTACTCCAATCCAAGGAAGAGCCTCAACAAAGACATGAAGTACGCCACCAAGAGGGAAATAGAAGTGTTGAGGCGGTTCTGCAAGGAAACGGGATGCCACACATGCGGACTCAGTTGCCATGATAGGTTCATAGGAGATCACCAACCACCTGTACAAGTCATTAAGGACATGATTCATTATTACAGAAAAAGAAAACTCCTCAGATCCATACTGAAATTTTTTAAATTATACGACACCAAGCAGAGATTGTATCCCCAGTGCGTTCGCTGCTCACAATTACAAGCAGCTTCTGTCAGGTGTAAAAAGCTAAGACTCATTCCGCACTACAATACGATTAGGCTTTTCCATGCCTCTTCTGTTTTTCATTTGGCACTCAAAATGCTTCTGCTTACCCAGTGGAATAAGATAGTGTTTTGGGACGGCGACAATGTACGCTGAGCATTTTTTTTTTTTTTTTTTTTTTTTTTTTTACACTGCGACATGTACATGGTAGTATTATGTAGCTGTGTCGGCGGAGCAGATGTACGGTCAGTCGGTTTGGTGTGTCTGCTCCACCCATGGGTAGTAAAACCTATTCTAACCATACCATTCTCTGCTTCCCCTCTCTTCCGCTATATATATATATTTCTTTTTTTGAGTCTCCTTTTTTGTTTATTCTTATTTGTATATGTTTCTTCTCGTTTGATTCAACTGTGAGTGGGTCTCTGCCATATTAATGCAGGCGTGCCGCCGCGTATGACATACATTGGTATATTTACCTGCACGTGTATTGGGGGGTAACCTACTTTCGTGTAATGCATACTCTGTCTTTATAAAATTTTGATCTGATTTGGCAAGCGATTTCCCCCTTATGTTATTATTATGTGTGTACGATTTAACGCGGTTCTCATTTTTTCCTTTTTTTTTTTTCCTCCCTCGCGGTAGAACAGTTTGTGAAAGTGATATTTGATCGAGCATACTTGAGTTAAAGGGGGGGGTAATTGGACACCCCTGCCTCTATGCAGAGTTTCTTCTTAAATGGGTTGGCGTTGAGACGGACTCACCGGCCCGCACCCTGGCCGGTGTATGTGACGTCGCCGTATAGCATTTGCTTTGTTCACCATCTTGTTGGAGTCATCTGCTGCAACAACAGCAATTAAAATGGTACGCACCTCACGCAAGGGACTCTTCCCCCCTACACAAAAATATATAAATAATAATAACAAAAATAAAATAAATAACAGCATGAGTTTACATGGCGCAGTCATTCCATTCGCCTTTTTTTTGCAGAGGGATGCATGCATTCGAAGGGTTCACACATATGTATGTACATTTGGCATCGCGCACTTCCCCTCAAGGCACGATGCACACATTTTTATCGCCCTCTCCGGGGCCCTTACACCCCTTTTGGGCTTCTCTGCTGTGCTGTGCTCTGGGTTGCTCGGGTGGTAAACTTGGTTCATAAATACTGATTAACATTTGTGTGTTTTTTTTTTTTTTTTTTTTTTTTTTTTTGCCCTTCTCCACAGCTCAGCTGAGCATTTGACCCCAATGGCAAAGCAAACTACTTAACTTTTTTGTTTTTTTTTTTTTTTTTGTGAAGGTGTGAATATGACATTTGTACCTCCTTCCTGCAGAGATGCGTCGATGAGGGGTTTTTTGCAAACAGGTTGAGCAAAATGAGTATAGATACAAGATCGTCATGTGCGTGGGCCTTTTGTAGAGTGTTTGCGTTTTCGTGAAGGCCCCCGTCCCGGGTGTGCTCTTCCTCCTTTTTTTTTTTTTTTTTTTTTTCG
>NW_012192586.1:422601-443906 GCF_000956335.1 Plasmodium fragile | reverse complement strand
CCTTTTTTTTTTTTCCTCCCTCGCGGTAGAACAGTTTGTGAAAGTGATATTTGATCGAGCATACTTGAGTTAAAGGGGGGGGTAATTGGACACCCCTGCCTCTATGCAGAGTTTCTTCTTAAATGGGTTGGCGTTGAGACGGACT
Source organism: Plasmodium fragile (assembly GCF_000956335.1). Taxonomy (NCBI): domain Eukaryota; phylum Apicomplexa; class Aconoidasida; order Haemosporida; family Plasmodiidae; genus Plasmodium; species Plasmodium fragile. The sequence goes on along the minus strand of NW_012192586.1, from coordinate 443,761 downwards.
CACCGGCCCGCACCCTGGCCGGTGTATGTGACGTCGCCGTATAGCATTTGCTTTGTTCACCATCTTGTTGGAGTCATCTGCTGCAACAACAGCAATTAAAATGGTACGCACCTCACGCAAGGGACTCTTCCCCCCTACACAAAAATATATAAATAATAATAACAAAAATAAAATAAATAACAGCATGAGTTTACATGGCGCAGTCATTCCATTCGCCTTTTTTTTGCAGAGGGATGCATGCATTCGAAGGGTTCACACATATGTATGTACATTTGGCATCGCGCACTTCCCCTCAAGGCACGATGCACACATTTTTATCGCCCTCTCCGGGGCCCTTACACCCCTTTTGGGCTTCTCTGCTGTGCTGTGCTCTGGGTTGCTCGGGTGGTAAACTTGGTTCATAAATACTGATTAACATTTGTGTGTTTTTTTTTTTTTTTTTTTTTTTTTTTTTGCCCTTCTCCACAGCTCAGCTGAGCATTTGACCCCAATGGCAAAGCAAACTACTTAACTTTTTTGTTTTTTTTTTTTTTTTTGTGAAGGTGTGAATATGACATTTGTACCTCCTTCCTGCAGAGATGCGTCGATGAGGGGTTTTTTGCAAACAGGTTGAGCAAAATGAGTATAGATACAAGATCGTCATGTGCGTGGGCCTTTTGTAGAGTGTTTGCGTTTTCGTGAAGGCCCCCGTCCCGGGTGTGCTCTTCCTCCTTTTTTTTTTTTTTTTTTTTTTCGCTCCCCTTCCAGTTTGGTACTTCTCCCGAAGAAGCTACCCGCATGAACAGACGTAGGGGTCCCTGCCCACTCACCATTCACATATGTGTGTATGAGCCATTTCTTCACAAATGAGTTGCCTGCATTGACCCCGCCTGGACCGTCAACCTGCGTGCATAAGCAAAAGGTTTAGCACGACAGTGGAAGCGTGAGAGGGGGGGGTCACGTCTACCTCCAGACATTTACAAAGTCTTTTATGCACACGTGACTAGGTCAAGATGAGAAAAATTCTGCACCCACATAAGTTAATAAAGGAAAATGGGGATATGCTCAGACGTAGGTTCCACGTGGGTGGGTGCGCGCCCAGCGATAACTTCAACCCCAGCATGACGTCCTACATTGAGGGAGCCTACCAGATATGGCGTCAGGACAGGTAAGTTGAGAGATGCGGCTAAGAAGCACGCCGCAGTGACACACACACGTGCGTGCATACGTGCGTGCGTGCATATGTGTGTACATGCATGCGTTACACGTACATATACGTATGCATGCCCCCCCCCCGCAGGAACTCGCTGCACAAGTCGTGGGACCAGTACTTCGCGGAGATGTGTGCAGAGGCGGGGCCGCTGGGGAGTGCCCCCCCGCACGTGCTGAACATGAAGGAGGATGCAGTAGAGAGGGATGTTAAGAGCAGAATCGGAGCGAACCTACTCTCCAAGCAAACAAATCACAATATACGAATAACATACGTGAACAATGAAATGCTTGATAAAGGCAGGATGGGCAATATTTACGACATTGCTCGTATAGTGCAGCTGATCAGGTGGTACCAGAAGAAGGGTCACCTATATGCAAACATAAATCCTCTACCTCTACCCAATACACCACCATACAGTAGCGTGGTGAATGAAGCGGATAAGAGAAAAATGAGTTACTCCGATTTTGGGTTCACAAAGGATGACTTAGATGCAGAATTTTCATTCGACTTACCATCCATTACAGGTTTTTCAAGTGATACAAAAGAGACAAGCACATTAAGAAGTTTAATTGAAAGACTGGAACAGACCTATTGTGGGACAATCGGTTTTGAATACATGCACATCACAGACGAGAATATTGTGAATTACATTGTGAAGAGGATTGAACAGGATAAGAAATTTCAGTATGACCATAAGGTTAAGAGAAAAATATTGGAGAATACAGCTAGAGCATTTATATTTGAAAATTACATGGCTGCAAAATTTGCAACGACAAAAAGATTTGGCATAGATGGTTGTGAAACATTAATTACAGGTATGAAGGCTCTGATCACAAGAGCAGCGAAGGTTCAAATTGATAGTGTCCTTATGAGTATGTCTCACCGAGGTCGCCTCAACGTCCTGTTCAACGTCCTACATAAACCTCTCGAGCATATGATGTCGGAGTTTAGGGGAAAAACTGGCTTCACAGATAATATATGGGGTAATACAGGAGATGTGAAATATCACTTGGGGGTTGAGATTGATCACCTAGATGAAGAATCTAATCGGTATATCCACATGGGTATTGTAGATAATTCATCTCATTTAGAATCTGTTGATCCCATTTTAATGGGACAAGCTAGAGCGCAGCAATATTATTGTAACGATAAGGACAAGGAAAAAGTTCTTCCAATCACCATCCATGGAGATGCTTCTATAGCAGGACAAGGGATCGCATATGAAACATTACAAATGTCAAAATTACCCAGTTACTCTGTTGGAGGGACTATACACATTGTGGTGAATAATCAAATTGGGTTCACCACCTATCCGGTAGATGCAAGGTCAGGCAAATATTGTACAGACATCGCCAAATGTATTGACATCCCCATTATACATGTGAATGCAGATGACCCAGAAGCAGTCACCTACGTTTTTGAATTAGCATTAGACATAAGAAATACATTTCACGTCGACACCATTATTGACCTTGTGGGGTACAGGAGGTTTGGTCACAACGAACTAGACATGCCTAAATTTACAAACCCTTTGCTGTATGACATCATTACGAGACATGAATCTGTTTTAGACCTGTATAGTAGAAAGTTAATTCGTGAGGGAGTAACTAGTGTGGAAGAATTTGAACTAAACAAGACGAATATTTACAACTTGTATGAAGAAGTGTATGAACATTCAAAATCCTTTGTCCCGACCCCAAAGGAGAAATATTTACCACAATGGGAGCATATGGTGACGCCGCAAAAATTTTCTCCTTCCAGGAAAACAGGAGTAGAAAAAAAAGTCCTTCTTGACCTGGGCAAACAAATATTTACAATAAGAGAAAATTTTCATGCACATCCCATCATCACCAAACTGTTTAAGGGACGCATAGAAAGTTTGAACACAGGAAAGAATATCGATTTTGGAACAGCGGAACTGTTGGCTTATGCAAGTTTATTGTCAGATGGGTTCCATGCTAGATTGTCAGGACAAGACTCACAAAGAGGAACCTTTTCACACAGACATGCTGTCCTGCATGACCAGATTACTTACGAATCTTATAACATATTTGATTCGTTGAAGACGCCACACAGTATAGAAGTAAATAATTCTTTACTCTCGGAATATGCAGCCTTAGGGTTCGAAATAGGATACAGTTATGAACACCCAGATGCGCTGGTCGTGTGGGAAGCACAGTTTGGTGATTTTGCCAATGGGGCTCAAGTGATGATTGACAATTATATCGCTTCTGGTGAAACAAAATGGAATAAGCAATCGGGTATTGTTATGTTTTTACCTCATGGGTACGATGGGCAGGGTCCTGAACATTCCTCTGCTCGAATTGAGCGCTTTCTACAACTCTGTGATGACAGGGAGGATATCGCTACCTACTCTGTCGAGAAAGACAAAACAATTATTCAGCAACATAACATGCAGGTAATTAATTGCACCAAGCCATCCAATCTGTTTCATGCACTGAGGAGACAGATGCATAGGTCGTTCAGGAAACCCCTCATCGCGATCACTGCAAAAAAAATGCTGAAAATGAGAATGGCATTTGATGTTATTGAAAATTTTGTCACATCTACAGAATTCCTTCCATATTTACCTGAACAGCAAGCTCATAAAATAAACGATAAGGATGACATTAAGCGAATCATCCTGTGCTCTGGGCAGGTCTATTATGACCTGTTGAATTATAGGGAGGCCAATGAGATTAAGAATGTTGCTATTGCTACTATTGAGCAGCTATCTCCTTTTCCTTTTAAACAATTCATGCAGGATTTACAGACGTATCCTAACTTGCGAGATGTAATTTGGGTTCAGGAAGAACACATGAATATGGGTCCGTGGTTTTATGTTTCTCGCCGTATTGAGGCAGCCATTCAGCAGCTGAAAAGGGATAACCCGCAATGGGACATCGCCATACCGCAGGTTTTCTACTCGGGCAGGGATGTGTACGCTGCGCAGTCTGCAGGAGACCTCAACCTGCACCTCTACCAGCTGGAGGAGTTCTTGGTCGACGCGTTCAACCTGACAAAGACGCACCACATGCACGCGCATAAGTATGCTGCGGTGGCCAACTGACTTATGCGACGCGTCACGTGGAGCAGCGCAGTTGAATCTGCGTAGCGCTGTGCCTCCATACACACACACAGCGCGTGTAGCTACATCTGTAACGCCTAAGCGCGTGCACGTATCATTTTATTTTTTTTCCATTTTACACTTTTAACAATTGGAAATAAAAGGAGAGTGAACATTCTTCACTTCCATTGAAACATTTTTTGCCCTACTCGTATCGTGAACGAGGCCACATGGCAAAGTGATGAAATGTCAACAGGGTGTGGGTGCATGTGTGTGGGTGCATGTGTGTGGGTGCATGTGTGTGGGTGCATGTGTGTGGGGTGGGCCTGCTAGTTGATCACTGGTACGGTTAGATGGTTCCACTTGGTGGGGGTGCTGCCCCAGATGGATATAAGCCCCTGGCCGTTTTACGCTGCTGACATGCATTGACAGCGTGCATTCAACGGGAGAGATGCCCTTCGGAGGGCCGCTTACCCAAGCGGGGTGTAACTGCTAGACATTTGGAAGCCGCTCGAGGTGCGCTTGGGTTCGCGTACGAATGGGCCACCTGTTCAGGCAAGCAACATGGCTTTCGTTTATGGGTTACAAAAAAATTAAAAAAAAAAAAAAAAAGAGAAAAGGCGCGAACGGCACCTAAGCAGCGGGGCCACATAGGTAGCGCTATCATGTAGTGGCTTCCTACTAACCGCGCACAAGCGCCACCTACGTGTCGGTCTCCTTCCCGCTGAGGAGCCCCTTTTTGAGGAAGTACTTGAGCATGAACTTGGTGTAAAAGTCGGTGGGCAAACCCCGTCCGTGGGTGTGTTCCCGTCGCGGGCTGTCCTGTGGCGTGCAGCACAAAAATACAAGTTTAAACGATTGGGAGAAGGATTTCACGCGATCATTATGTACAGCCTTGAGTCGGTCTGCATAAGAGTTGTAACCCCATTCGCAAAGGTACAGTCGCACCTTTTGGCTGAAGCGGCTATCATTGCACATGGCATTGAGGTCTTCATACTTGTGGTCGATTATATGAATGGATTCATCGCCCCGATGGTGGTTTTCAATAACGAAGTTGATCAAGTTGCACTTCTCCTTAAGCATGTCTAGGTAGTACCTGTGGTTAAGAAAGTGGTAGTCCCTTTTCTTCGTCTTCTGCTCATACTTCAAATATTCCAGGTCCACGTTGTATGGGTCGTACAGGTAATCATCCGGCGCACCACCCTGCAGTCCATTCTTAAGGAGAGAAGCCTGTCTGCCTCCGAAGTAGGGTGACTTTAAGAGCCGCTTTAAATTCTTCATGACTGAGTTGGAGTCGCCCTCACCTACTGATTGTTTCCGCTTCTGCATGTAGTCCTTACCGAAGATGCGCAAGAGGTGAGAATCCCCCTCATTAGCAATGTTGACTCCAAATAATTTAAGCGTGTATTCAATATAATCTGTACCCTCCATGGTAGAAACGACATACATGGGTTTTTTAAAAACATTAATGTGATGATTGATCAAGTCCACTGCACAGAAGTTAAACGTCCTGTGGTTCTGTCTCTCTTCTTCACTCAACGTTTCACATGGGTACCGATACTGCATCAGGTGGTTATATGCATCTGTCTCACATTGCATGAGTAATTTTCTCGTTTGTTCAAATTGGGTTCGAACCCATGTGGGATCTACTTTATATCGTTCATACAATTTCAGGTTCATTTTTTTTTTATAAAAATTGTCAAAATCGTTATGGAAGCTAGGGAAGACGTTTGTGAAATTTTCAATTTTCTTATATTTGGTTATGACACACGGATTGAACGTTCCTTTAGTGAATTCCTTCACGAGGTTGTAAATGTGTAGTTGATCTCGTTGGTCTCGTTCGTCTCGCTGGTCCACGTTGGCAGGGGTTATGTTTTCCTTTGGGGGCGCTCCCTCCACGGGTTGCTTCGAATGTGCTTGTTTAAAATCCTTTTTGTCGTCATGTACATAGTGGCCCACTTTGTGTAGCCTCTTCCGCATGACGTTTTTCTCCTCACAAATGCGTAGCATCTCGTTAATGTCGTAGTTGTGCTTGGTGCATATGGCATCGACCTGGTCAAAGACATACTTAATTGCCATCACTAAGTCTTCTGTGGTTTTTAAAAATTTATACAAATAAAGAAAGCGCGAGTAAAGGAATTTTGGTATGAGCTTTAACAAAATGAAAGGGTCATCATTGTGGGGGGGCTGCTCACTGCTGGTCTCTCCTTCCTTAAATAAATAATTCCTCGAGCGGACAAAAGTGTATAAGGGAAGACCCTCGATGGGTTTCCCATTGAAGAGCAGACATGGATACCCCTGTGAGGAGCTCCCCTTAGGCTGCCTCTGAAATAAACGAAGAAAAGTTAAAAAAGCCACAACGATTTTCTCCTGCTTATTCATATTAATGACCCCCTCAAAATTAAAAATGAACATGTCATCTGGGTAGTAGTTTAGTATATAGGGTAGCTGGTAATTTGTGTTTTTGTAAATAAGGGGATTATCCAACAGAGCTCCTGTTTCCTCACCTCTGCTAAGCTTTATATAATCCTTTTCCTTGTGCAAGTGCACATTTGCTAGCTTGGGATTAAATGCCGGCACCCTTTTTACATCCTTCACCTCTATGTCTTTTAAGAGGTTGTAAATGCAAATTCCTTCATCGTATGCAGAGGTCGTATCGTTGGTGGTGCGAAATATGTTTATGTTCAGGTTGGAGTTTATTTTGACATCCTGCGGTTCGAATTTGTTAATTGTAAGATTTTGCTCATTTGTGTCTGTTTGGTTTGGCTCTTCATGAATGCCCTCATGAATGCCCTGGTCGATGCCGCCCTGATCGCTTCCCTTGGCCGCCTTCCCTACCCTGGAGGCGCATCTCCTTCGTTGCCATGGGACGAGAGAATGGTTGAGGAAAAAGGTGGCTTGCATCCTCCCCTTTCTGCGCGTGTCGCACACATCCAATAGGAAGAGCAGCAGCAGGGGAAGCAGCAAATTCAGAAGCCACATTTGCTTACAATTATAATTATTAGTGCAACGCCCTCCCTCTCCCCCATTCCACCTACTCGTTTCTTCCTCAAATGGGGACCACGAAAAGGTGGTCCTACGTCACAGTGAATCCCCTTGCTTCTTTCCTTCCACCGCAATGTTTACGGCGAAACAAAGGGGGCACATCCCCACTGGGCCTTCCCTACACCCGCGGGTCATACTCTGCACACGTATCGCCACACACACACATACCCCCTACAATACATTCGAATTAATTTCTCGTAGGGCGCCTCAGGAAAAGCAGTTTGCGAACAGGCTTTTTTTCTTTGGGCAAGAAAATCCCACCAAAACGCGCAGCATCACCAAATGGCCCTTCCACTCTTACCGCGCTGAAGAAATGATCTCTATGGGACACACAAAAACAAAAAAATAATAAAAACACTACCACTTAACAGTTACCTCTCCCTGGTTGCAGTGCTCTGGCGATGTAGCTGGTGCATCAGAAAAAGTCAGTCACATCATATTTGCAAACCATTCCTCCTATTTTTGCACCATATTAGGGGGCGATTATATGTTTTTTTTTTTTTTTTTTTTTTTTTTTTCCCATCAACTGGTAGAGGTCACCTCAAAGCGCACATATGGGTAGCCGCGCCTACACATGCAGATCGGGCGGGGCTGCAAAAATGGAAACCCTTCACCATAATAAATCGATACGCTTAAAATGGAGGAAGTTAGCGGAAGAGTTCCCACGTGTGAGCTCCGCTTCAGTTTATATATAAGTCACAAAAAAAAAAAAAAAAAAAATGTAAAACAGATGGTCCCTCTCATGGGCACTTTGCAGGATTGCGACAAATCTGTCGCCTTTTACAAAATGGGTCGATCTGGACACACGATGGGGCGATTTATGTCCCCATGTAGGGGGCGCACATCTCTCTGCTTCCGTATGCGTTACTGTCCCCCCTGCGTGATGGAATAAACAGCGTAGAGGAACCAGTAGGCCTTCAAAAAAATCTCATGTTCGCATTTATATTTTATTAAAAAAAAAAGGTAGTGTATTTTGAAGAAGAACAAAAAAGACACAAAGTACTGATTATAAATGTTCGCCAAGTGGGCATTTTTTTTCTGCCAATAAAACACACCATGGAGATGGTTAAACAAGTTGTCCTTCTCATTTGAAGAACCATGTTTGTGTATTCTCTTTAAATTACTTATAGTAATGCCAACACTATATTTTATATTGTTCATGAAAATGCAGCCTACACTGGTTAACATCTTTATAATATTATTTTCGTCCAGGTAAATTCTTTTTTTTATTTTTTTTTTCATTTTTTTTAAAAAGAGAAAGCTTCCATCGCTGCTTGTGTTGATTGAGTCGATCGGTCCATCATCGCTGTCGTGATCTTCTTCCGTTTCGTTCATGGAGGATGAAATGTCATTTGTGATGTTGTCACGTGCTCGGGCCATCATCATGTAGGAAAAGATGGAGTCGTCCATTTTTTTTTTTTTTTTTAACAGTCTTTTTGCAGCGCCATTTTTTTTCACCCCTTCGGCTAGCTCACCGCTTTTATCATGCTCCTTGTTTCTGTGCGTGTCCCTTTTGCTGACCCCCAAGTGAGGGGTATCCCTTCTTCGCTTGTCCTGTGAGAAGTAGAGACTGTACCCACTTGCGTCGCTGTGGTTAGTGATATGAGTACTGTCACTCCGATTATATCCACTGCGGGAGTCTCTACCCCCCCCCTCATCGTCCTCCTCCTCCTGCACCTCCCTCTTGCCCTCCTGAGGAAACCGTTCTGAAAACAAAGCATGTCTCTTCAGCTCGTCGAAGTAGAAAAGGTAAGCTTCCAGCGAGTTATTATAATTGGCTTGATTAAATTTGCGGACAGCAGATTCCTTGTATTGCCTATTCAGCATGTGGTGGTACATACAAATGCAATTGCAAAAGTAACTTCTGTTCAAGCGCTTCCTTTTGTCACTCACACAATTGAAGTCGACACTACAAAGCGAAATGCACAGATCCAGGAAAGAATTTACAATTATATCAAATGTGTTCATGAGTAAGGTATTTTTATTTGCATATTTGTTGGACGTACGGGAGAAGGCACTATTCAGGTTTTTTTTTTCTTTTTTTTTTTTTTTATTAAAAAATTTTTTCTTCCTTAATATCATTTGGCTGAGTTCATTTATCCTATCCCATTCGCTTCCTTCCTGGGGGTTGTTAATTGTTCCATTTATGTCTCCTTCCTGAGTGTGAGACTTCATCACGCGTACACTTGATCCCTTCCGTGCAATCTTCTTCATCCGATTGTGTGTCATGAAAGGCAATATGTCTTCCTCATGTGTATCGTGTGGCTTGGCTTGAATGTCTAATGTAGGTGGGTTGGGTTCACAGGTATGGGGTATATTCATGTGTTCATGCAAATATGGGGGTGTACTGTACATTTGGGGAGCGCCGCATTTTTTTTTTGTTTCACTCTCCCTGTTGCTTCGGTTTTATACTGTACTGACCTGGTAGGTGGCCGCGCACAACGCGTGACAGTCGAGAGCCAACACACCGATCGCTATACTTAAACACTAACTTAATAGAATAAGAAAGAAGCACATTCAAGTAGGTGCAAGAAAAATAAACATTGTGAATATGCATGAAGAGGTAAAAAGTATTTAATACAAAAAAGACAAACTCATTTATGTTGAACCCATTATCTGCGTAGAATTCCTTTGCGTAATTATACAAGGAAAGGTTATCACTGGAGTCACTGTTTTCGTACGAGTTGCAATCCGATTCAATGAAGTTGTCATTTTTATTCTGCGCAAAGGTAAAAGGTACGTCTGAAATTTTTTTTTTATTTTTTTTATTTAGTAGTGGACAACCACCCTGCGATTGCATATATATGAAATTTTCCTTTTTTTTTTCTTGCTGATGTTTTTTTTTTTTTTTTTTATTTTCCTTTTGCTTTTTTATATATTCAGCTAGCTCTTTTGAATTTAGGAGAGTCTCAATTTGGTTGTTAAAAATTTTGTATGTATACAATCTGTTTCTTTTAATTTTTTTTTTTATATAATCGTTATGTATTAGTGTGGTGTCCTTGTGCAGACTTGGCATGTGCAGGTGGTTTCCTGGATGCCTCATCTGCTGCTCAGCCCAATGTGCCTCCTCTTCTGTCTTGTGCTTCATGGATGTGGTGCTGCACTGGTCCACTTGTAAAAGGTGGTAATCTCCTTGGGTTGACTTTTTCATATCTATCCTGTTCATATAAAAGGAGAAAAACTGCTCGCTGCACATAATACTTATGCTTTTTATAAAGTCCTTCAATCCACTTGCGTTTTGCAAGCCGTGAGGTGTTTTCAGTTCGCTTTGGTAAAATGAGTGTATTCGAGTCCATTGTAGGTTCCTTTTTAAAACCTCCTGTAGTTCTTTCTCCGCATTGTACAAGGGGGTGTGTTGACTTGACATTAGAGGGACGCTGTGGATGGAAGCTGTTTCATGCGCGTCGTGCGGCGACCCTGCGTCTATGTTGCTGTCTCGTCCTTCCTTGGGTCCCACTTTTGAAGTGGCTTCCCCGGAGGCGTGATGCTGCTGATTGGCGGGGCTCGACTCGTTCGCACACCTCTGCGAATCGCTGTGAGCGTTCCCATTTGGCTTGTTCTCGCTATTACGCTTCTTCCCGATGTCACTCCTCTCCTTTGGCTCATCCACGACCTCATAGTTCAGACTCTCAAAGTCAGCCCTAATTTCGAACGCGTGCAACATGCTTATGTTTCTTCTAAATACGGAAGAGTAGTCCACGTTGGCGTCCCCTCCGCTGTCCAGCGTGTCCAACTTTGCCTGCACGTCCAGGCGGTTAATGTGTTCCCACAGCTTGTCATTCGGTTCGTCCCAAAAGGCATGCGCACCATGTCGCTGATGTCTGCACCCTCCATCACCACGCTGGTTCCTTTCATGCCGCCTGCCCTTTCCATGAAGGCCCTTTTGCACATACCCCTTAAAAAGATGCTTATTCTTAATCGAGCCAGTGCTATGCACTGCATTGTGGGCCTGTCCTGTACAAGAACCGCAAGGGTACCCACTGTCCCCTGCTGTGTCGTTACATTCAAATTTAAAGAAACGAATGGAGCGCTCCTTTATCCTTTTGGCTATGTACATGAGGTAGGGGCTGATGCAGGATTCTTCCCGTGGCGTTGTTAACACCCTCGTGAGGTACACGTGAAAAAGTGTTGGCAAAATGGACAGGGAAAAATAAAGCAAAATGTACAGATGCTCATAATTTAACTTGCTAAACATTAAAAACATGTTTTTTAATTTATAAAAATTGTTAACATTGAAGAGTGCATTCGACGGGTGTGCCATTTGCCGTTGCGATGATGTGTGTTTCTTTTTCTTGTCCCCATAGTCCAAGTCACAATTGTAGTTGCAATGGAAGTCACCTTGGTTGTCTCCTTCCGCGCCGCCCGAAGAGTGGGAAAGGAATTTACGTAAAATCGTCCCTGAATGGGTGATTTTGTGCGTCTCAATTGTGTTGTCATCGCACTTGGCTTTGCTACGTGAATCATTATCTGCTCTCTCCTTTACTCCCTTGGTAAAAGTGGACACGTTGTGCTCATTAATAAGGTCCTTCTTTTCGTCTTTAAAGGTTTTACAATTTGTGTTCACTTCAAAGCAGCAGCGATTTGTGTTCCTATTTGCGCTTTTCATTTCGCATTGTTTGTTTCCCACACCGCTGTGTTCATAATTTACAAAATCGTTGCTTTCGTTCGGGTAGCTGAACAAAAAGTTGTTTTCTCCTTCTGTCCAAGTGGCCGAATCTGCATGTTTGTGTAAAAGTAAGTGAGGGGTGGCCCCATATGAGTGCACATATGGACATGTGTGGTGTGCAGTGATTATTTTGCTAAGCCAGCTAGCCATATTGTACTGCACTGTTTTTTTTTTTTTTTTTTTACCGTTTTGTTCATATGTTGCCTGACTGGTCAGGCAGTTTTTATCATTTTTCCGCAAAAAGGCGCAGCCCCTCGGAGGTACTCGCAGTTGCGCTTCACACACATCCTTGTTATCATAAATTTCCTTCAAAGTACGATACAGCTCGTTGAAATAGTGACAGTTGTGGAAGTAGAAGTAATACTCAACGAGTGTTAAAAAGTGCTTATAAATAAGCAGCAAGAATCCGTCGTCCTTGTCTCCACTTGTGAATGTGCATATGTAGAGGAAGTGATTAAACAGCTCGCTGTTAATTATTAATGCGTACAGAAATTCTATGTATATGTCCGTTTCGTGGCTGCACAAGTGTAGTAGGTCGTGCACGAATTCTTCATAAGTGGTGAACACGTGGAAGAAGCTGCATCCTGTGTGGCTTCCGTCGCTGTATTTTGCGCACTTCACTGGGTAGTTTTTTGTCCCACGTGTTCCTTTTACGCCCCCGCCTGTGTCACTGTTGCCGCTCCTACTTAAGCTTCTTTGTCGTATGTCCCCCCCTCCCTTGTAGCTTCCATTGTCGCCCCCCAAGTCGCACTTAGTCTCCTTCAAAAACGTTACATATTTCTTCCTGTAGTGTGATAAGCTCTTGGCCAAAAAAATAACTTTCTCTACGAGTTCGTTCACTTTCTCACTGTACACAAAACTGCTTCTTACGTTTGAATGGTTAGTTTTCATCATTGCGGTGTCATTCGAGAGGGGGGATTGCTTCTATTTGTTGCATTTATTTTTGTACGTCATGTGGTTGTCTTCAACCCCTCCCCCCTGTGTCAGGTGTTCCAATTGAGAACCGGTAGAAAAGAAAGTGATTTATGGTCTATTCCGTTCCGTGTTGCCTGTCAGCTGATTGTATTATGTTTGTCCCAAGTGACTTTTCGACAGTGTGCCCAAATTAATGTTTTGCCTCATCACATAATTGCATGCATTGTCGAAAGTTAAGTAAGTTCCGTTGGAGTTTATATCTATTAGGGTTGAGAACTACCTGGGGTCTTAACCTTGCCCTTATGATAAGTTCCATGTGGAGCACAATTTGGCACACCTCTGGTGCTAGTTGACAAAATGCTAGAACGCAGGGCATACTCAATTGGAACATGTATTGGGGATTTTTCCCCTACACAGTTTAGCAGGCGGCGCAATGGGACGAGGTAGAATGAACAAGCAAGAAAAAAAAAAAAAAAAAAAAAATATCCATAAATGCCTAACTTTTCGAAAGAGAAAGAATAGCCTATGTTATGTACACCTTAAAAAGTGCAAAATTATTTGTGGCTTATTTTATTTTGTTTTTTTTTTTCCCCATTTTGTGCATTTGTCCCCTAGGAACCAAATGCGTAAGAAAAGGAAAACGCGGGATAACATGAGGCGCTCCAGAATATGAAAGTGTCCCCCGTGTGGAAGTGGAACAGTTGTGTTTAACCAAGGGGTGTAATATAAATTTAATGGTGGGGGAGGCGAGGCGATACCTGCATTCATGAAACAGGTACCCCGCTAGGTAGGTACACATATATACTTCTATGTGTGACATTCATATGTGTGCCTAGCCGGCGTGGGGGAAATGGTTCCAACTCAACCACTGGCGCCAGAATGGGGAATCAGGACGAACTCCTTAGAAAGGCCTGAGGGAACATTTTAGGGGGTGAATTATCTGCCCCCCATGTTTAGCGCATCATGTGAAATGGATTCTGTGACGAGAGAAATGATGCCTCCAGGTGAGTCTTAAAGCGGACTAGAGGACTACACTTCGTAGAATCCTAGTCACACACATAAGTGCAGACAATAATGCACTACCTTTGTGAAGGATTCTCATGTGCGTGTATCCTTTTGTGTTGCATTACCCCCGTGGAGAGCGTGTCAAGTAAGGGACATAAAAAAAAGGGGACCTCCCGTGTGAGACGCAACTGGGTAAAACTAAATACATAGCGGACACGAACGCCTATTCATTCGGTTAAAAGTTGCCATTTCCGTGTCCATCCTAGTGGACCTGCCCATGTGCACACACATGAAGAGGGACATGTGCATCAACGTGGAATGGTCCCCATGGGAACCAAATACAACCTGTTGTTGATACGGACGGCCAAAAGAACCTATGTGAGGTGTCTGTCTTAAAATTGCCGATGGTGAGAACAGCTGACGTGACGCAGCTTCGTTGCCCTTCAAAGTATGTATGATTACCACAGCGAGGGAAAATATATTTTCAAAAGAAAACATGCACAATGATTACTGGGGTATGAGCGGAAAACGTCATTGCAAATTCCCCCCTTTGTTGTTCTGTTACTTCGTTTTGTTTCACCCTGTTTGGGCAAACACAAAAGAAAAAAAAAAAAAAAAAAGTATACTCATGTGTGCCAATGCACATGCACGCACTGCAGCGCAGGTGCGAGCTGACTGCAAAAAAAAAAAAAAAAAAAAAAAAAAATTCTCCACCACAGTTGGCGCCACAATCTGTTGTGTCTTTATTTCTCATCATTCATGATGGTGTAGCGCGGCCTTTCATTGGGAAAATATACAAATGGACCATTATTTGTTTATTCGTTTATTTATTCATTACTTTATTTTTTTATAACAACTTTTGATAATTTTTTTGGGAAACATTTCTGTGTGCATTTGGCTATTAACCAAAAAGGGGGGAGAACTTTCGGTGGAATTTTTTTTTTTTTTTTTTTTTTTTTTTGCCTGAACGTGCAGCTCATTTTGGAGTGCCCGTTAGAGGAAGGCATTTCACGCTCGTCTCAGCGTTGCTCGGATTCGCTATCACGATCAGGCAACGGCGAAGAGAGTTACGCAGTTTGCTATAAGTGAACAACAACACCTGGGAAATACAGCCCGGAAAATAATTACGCAAAAATAGAGTCGTGCAAAAATAGCTGCGCAAAAATAGTCGCGCAGAGTGAACTTGCCAAAACTGCGCAGGCGACACACGCCCTCGACGGAGAATACTTTTCCGTGACGGTTTTTTTGGGCCCATTTGGAGCTTGTCACTTTTCGTCCTTCAGCAATACGCGGTGGGTAAGATTTATCCAAACGCAGTTGCCTGCTTCCATTCCGTTTTAACAATTAAAAAAAAACCAAAAAAAAAAAAGAAGAAGCTAATTTGTCATTTCTGGGAGAGGGAAATTAACGTCTCCGTTTGAGGGTCAAGAAAATAACGCAAGCAAATAACGAACAAGGATGACAATCGAGTAGAGCGATGCTACCCAACACTTCAAGAACCAAGTTGCCATTGAGGTTCCCCTTGGGCAACAGAATTGCATATTCTTGTGACACATACTCATGAGCGCATCGTGCAGTTCTCATCACTGTTTTATTCAAATTGTCATTATTATCATCTTTGTTTTGTTGCTATTCTTTTTTTTTACCCATTGTTTAGTGTTTTTTTTTTTTGTTCACCTTGCATTAGCCACAGAGCAGTTACACGTGTAAATGCCTAAGCCTTGAATGTTACATTATATAACACAAACAAGTGCACCTGTCAAGTGTGCATTTTTTTTTTTTTTGTTTCTTGTGTGTGCTCATTTATATGTGTTCCAAATAAATTGTATGCTGTGAAAAGTGCATCAGGACTATTTTTGTTTTTTTTTTGTTGGGTGGCGTACCTAGCACTGGTGTTAATTCGTATGATACACTTGTGCGTGGCGACCTTCTGTGCCTCTTTGCCATTTGTTCTCGTGAGCGAGGGGGTTAACTCTGCGCTCTTGGCTCACACATGCGGTGAAAATTTTCGCACAGTACGTTTACACACATGTGCACCCGAGTCGGCAACGCCCCCTTTTTTCTGTTCAAGACCTTGTCGCACGTGCATGTGAGTGAGAGGTGAAAACAAATTGTGTCACAAATAACCCACTAGTTTCCACTTTGCGACTACGCGACTGATCTGTTATATTACGCCTGGCAGATTTTTCTTCGTTTCTGCTACTGCGTTATTTTATTTTTTTTCTTCCTTTTCTGTTTCCCTTTTGTGTATGCCTTTTTTTTTTTTTTTTTTTTTTGTTTTCATTTGGCTTGTTGGCAGTATTCCCAATAATCTGTTTTATTCTGCCATGTGCGGAAATTTGCCTGTCCCTCCTGGCCCAGTGGTGTGCATGTACATGTGCATGAAGGATCCTGGCGCTGTGTGACCATCCACGGTTGCTCTGTTCTGCACCCCCGTTGCGCGTGTGCAAGGGTGTGTGCTCAAGCGGCTTCAACAGCGGCTTGCATATCGTTTGCAGAACGCGTGTGCGTATGCACCTGTTAGTGTGCAGCTCGCACGGAGACCCCTCCAACTTCAAGCAAAATTATCGTGTGGTGTGCAGCCGCGCATGTTCTCGGGAGACTCCATGTTCATGGGAGGAAAGAGGCCCTAACAGGCAACGCTGTGCACATATTGGCAAAAAAAAGGGAAGGGGCAAATAGCTGCCCATGCCTGAGATAGGAGGAAGGAAGGACGCGTCCGCACAACAGTCACTGGTGCAACTTGCTCAGCCTCTCCGCCGCTAACCTTTTTTTTTTCGCTAGCCCCCTGACTCCACGATGCAGAGTGTGCCGAGCGAGACGACCCTGAACTCGGAACCCTACAAGAGCAAAGACACCATGAACACCATGAGGAACGAAAAGTCCACGGAGTACTCAGACCACTCGGACGCGTCGAACAACAAGGAGG
Organism: Plasmodium fragile; assembly: GCF_000956335.1. Lineage (NCBI taxonomy): Eukaryota > Apicomplexa > Aconoidasida > Haemosporida > Plasmodiidae > Plasmodium > Plasmodium fragile. The sequence continues at coordinate 426,942 of NW_012192586.1, read as the reverse complement.
ACTACATTGATCACAAGGAGGAGTTTGATAAAAAAATGTGTGGCAGCATGCACGATAAGCTCAACCTGTACGACAATATTGTAAGTGAAATAAAAGAGCTGTACAATGGCAATATAGTTATGAATAATAAAGGTGTGGATCGCCTGAACATAAAAAATGTGGCCAAGGGATTATTTCTGAGTATTAATAAAACGATTTCGAAAAAAGTGCGTGTGTTAGTGATAGGAAATTCATCCTCAGGCAAAAGTACTTTTATTAATTGGTTTTTGCAAGAGAATATTCAAAAGACAGGTTACGAATTTGAGACCAATCATTTCACTCTCATCACAAGTGGAAATTATTATTCAGAGTTTAATGGAGATGTCACGATTAAATCATTTGATTTCATGAAAGAAATTGCCCAACGAAATAGGAATTTTAAAAATAATTTATGTACAAAAATGTATATAAGTAAAAATATTGAGACAAAAAATATTGACTTTATTGACACACCAGGATTGAAAGATATAATGAACAAAATTGATTTCGATATTAACAGTATAATATATGATTTATCAGATTATGTGGATATTATTTTAATTTTTTTTGACTCTTCAGGAAAGTCTTTAAGTAATCGTTTACTTCTTATTATTAAAGAAATATATGAAAAGCATTTAGAAAAAATAATTTTTATTTTTTCCAAAATTGATGAAATAAAATATGAACAGGACAGGATAAAATTGCTTTGTCAAACAACTCAGTGTTTGGCTAGCAAAATTAACATACGCTACAATATTGATTTGGTCCCTATTTATATTCATGGGGCTAAAAATGGCAGGTACCTCTTTGAGGGCGCCAGAAAGGACGACGACCTCTGCATTGTCAATCGCATGAGCGATATCATTTATGAGATAAAGAAACTTTTTTTTAAAAAATTGGAAAAGGACCTGTACTGCCTCGTGCACGACTGCGACTGCATCATTAATAAGATACTCGACATTTTGAAGACGGACGGGGAGAGGCACGTCCACAAGTCAACCCTCAGGCGCGAACGTGAGTGGGGTGGCATTTTCCCTGCAAAGGCACCTCCAACGAGCATATGTACATAACTGCACCTATGCGTAGCGTTGTATATTTGCGTCTCCTCAATGGTGTCCTTTTTGTTCTTTTTTTCCCCGACAGGCATAAAACACACGATCATCCAGGTGTTCACCTTCGTGGCGTTTCTCTTCTTCCTGTGGACGCAGCTCTCCGTGCACACCTACTACAAGGATGTACTTATGAGGTGGGTCATCAGCGCCACGTTTAAGAACACGACAGACTGCTAACCGTTGCAACACTATCCCTCGCAAGTGCGCCAAGTCTGCGACGGTCACTTCTTTTATCGCACGCAAACACACACATGTACGTATTCCCCTTCGCAGCTACGTGGACATGTCGAGCAACCGCTTTTACAAAAATTATATCATCAACACGGGAACCATTCTTAACAATTGTAAGTTGAACGGGATGCGTGTGCAGCACCTGCTTGGGGAGACAGCGTGTGCATGTGTTTTGTTATCCTCAACATACCAATGCGCATTTTTGTTTCCCCCTCCTTCCAAATATGATGTGCACACGTTGTCCCACCTGCAGGGGAAAACTCCTACCTGATGATAAACATGGCCTTGGTTTTCTTCTTCCTCTTGAGCGGGATCATGAAAAAAAAATTCACGAAAAATATAAAGACTTTGCACGTGTCAAGCAAGGAAATACTTAGGGTGAGTAGCAGACACAAGCGCGTGGTGTAAAGCGGCGTCTGAGTAGGCAATTCACCGCTTTTTCATATTCCCTGTGTACGCCACATTTTGTGTGCAGATAACACGTTCCCCTTTATGCTGTTTCCACTTTATCTCCTTTTTGTTTTACTTATTTTCGATCCACTCACTCCACGCAGGAACAACTTACGTTTGCCAAGTTCGCCAAAGACAGAGGCAAGTACTTGGCCAAGACCTTCTATGAGTTGAAGCAGACTTGACGCAGGCGTGTGCAAGTAGAGAATGGAAACAAAAAAAAAACGAATAACATACCCTGCAGGGTAAAACCCAGACACATGTGACGACTTTGTTTCCCCTACCGTGGGCTCACCATTCCCATGTCATGATGGTAAAAGAAAGGGAAATAAAACAGCCATGGATGAAAATTTTTTTTTTTATTTTTTTTCTCTCCTAACCCCATCGCCGTGGCCATTACCTAGGAAGATACACATCATTCTCTCGTGCGCTTGCCAATGAATAAAAAAAAAAGAAAAGGAACAAAATATATTTCCCCCCCTTTTTTCGTATACAGTTAAAAGATTACCAGTAGTGGGTGGTTTCCCCCCCCCCCCACTTTTGCATTTGGCTCCCCTTCTACACATCGTTGGTGTTGACAACTTTGTGAAATCATGTCGGCCGCCTTGCGCGATAATTTAGCACCGCGATTGTGCAGCTGTGTTGTGTCTCTCTTCGTTGCCGCTTCGTTAGCGCTTCGTTGCTGTCGCGTTGCTTTTGTATTTTCCTTTTTTCCTACCCATTTTTAAAGGAACTGTGCGGCACGGTGTTAGTTGCGCCCCTCCCTGTGGGAAGCCAAACGTGTGACCGTCGTGCTAACCATTTTAAGTCAAATTTTGTTGTCGAGCTGATCACAAGTGAGTACCCCACTGAGGTAGGAGAAATGCACACGTGTGTTTGTACCTACCGGATAAGGGAATATACAAAGGACGTTGCCTCATCGTGGTAGTTTTTAAAAGATCACTCGTAGGGATGCATTATGGCCTCATAATAATATATGATAACCGCGTACACTAAACACACGATGGGTTGCCTTGCCCGGTTAGAGCTCACCTGCATGATGCTGCTCCGTGTGGGTTTTTTTTTTGGTTGTTTTTTTTTTTTTTCTCCCCTCATTTTGCCTGACCTGTCCGCCGCCGTTTAACTAAAATGGACAAGAAGCAAAAAAACATCTTAACGCAACATTCTTTCGCCACATTAAAATTTGATGTCTTTCCCACGGCCGTCCTCCTGGCGCGCGAAGTCTTATATGTTATTTGCACGTCACCATCACATGGGTGTCAACTTTTTTTTTTTTTTTTTTTTTTCCCCCACACATAGCACTGCGAAACGATTTTTTGCATTACTGCGGCACGTGTTTTTGTTTTTGCAGGTTAGCCATTGTTTAAGGAAAAGGGGGAAACAAAGCGCGGTAAAGCAACAACGCAACAATGTAGGTAGCGCAACGAAGCAGCAACGCTGTGGGCGGAGTGATGCAGTTTTAATTTGGCGCTCCCCGCGGTGCATACGTTGTGTACACGATGCTGCGTCGCACCGGAACACAACGTCGGCACCACTCAGTGTATTTTTATCACCTACGCATAAGGAAAAAAAAATTTGCACTCCCCCAATGCATATAAAATAACGACAATCACTGCAGAGCGGAAAAATGCGTACGGTGACTCCTACATGGCGCGCAGGCAGAAAAACGCGAATGGTGCGAATGAAGCAAATGACGCATACGACGTAGCAAATAGCGCATAGCGCATACTTCTCGAGCGCAGGTGCGCCATACATATTCTCTACACGCACGACTGGAGTTGTTTCGTCAGTTGTATCCCATTTGCACGCCATTTGCTTTCTATCTGTTCGCAAATTTTTTTATTCCTCCCATTTGTTGCGTCCGCTTCGCGCATCACACATCACACATCACTCGTTGCGCATTTCGCCTCACCCGCATGTTCCATTTGGTGCTGCGTTTTTCTTACATGACACATGGTTGTCCTCTGTCCTGCTGTGCGCGGCCTCCTGTCACCCCCCCCGTCCAAACAAAGATGAACAAAATGACATGAGCGCAAGTGAAGGGGGAAATTATATTAAAAATAAAAGTAAAGAGCGCTTTACAAAGAGTATTTTATACGCTTATGTATATGCCCGCACACACGTATGCATGCGACTCGGGGTGACTGAGTGATTTGAGAAAATTCTACCAAGCCAGCTAAATGTGGATGTGAACACGGCAACCCCGAACGAATGCGTCACGGCCATAGTTCACCCGTCGCGAGGATGTTGGAGTGACGCGGGTTGATTTGAAACGGCACATCACAGCGCGATATGCCCATCCATCATACACTTTTGTTTATTTATTTTTGTGTGTGTGTGTGTGTGCATTTTGACACAGGGAGAGAGGCGAGTGGGAGGCAGTAATGAACTCGCGCAATGATCCTGTGGAGCAGGATTGTCGCCAGACGAGGGGGAGATTTCTTTTTTTTCTTTTTTTTTTTAAGTTGCGCAATTCGGCACTTGGCCGGCCATTCCCCCTCGCTGCAGCAATTTTTTTTTTTTTTTTTTT
>NW_012192586.1:408579-421686 GCF_000956335.1 Plasmodium fragile | reverse complement strand
ATCATTCTCTCGTGCGCTTGCCAATGAATAAAAAAAAAAGAAAAGGAACAAAATATATTTCCCCCCCTTTTTTCGTATACAGTTAAAAGATTACCAGTAGTGGGTGGTTTCCCCCCCCCCCCACTTTTGCATTTGGCTCCCCTTCTACACATCGTTGGTGTTGACAACTTTGTGAAATCATGTCGGCCGCCTTGCGCGATAATTTAGCACCGCGATTGTGCAGCTGTGTTGTGTCTCTCTTCGTTGCCGCTTCGTTAGCGCTTCGTTGCTGTCGCGTTGCTTTTGTATTTTCCTTTTTTCCTACCCATTTTTAAAGGAACTGTGCGGCACGGTGTTAGTTGCGCCCCTCCCTGTGGGAAGCCAAACGTGTGACCGTCGTGCTAACCATTTTAAGTCAAATTTTGTTGTCGAGCTGATCACAAGTGAGTACCCCACTGAGGTAGGAGAAATGCACACGTGTGTTTGTACCTACCGGATAAGGGAATATACAAAGGACGTTGCCTCATCGTGGTAGTTTTTAAAAGATCACTCGTAGGGATGCATTATGGCCTCATAATAATATATGATAACCGCGTACACTAAACACACGATGGGTTGCCTTGCCCGGTTAGAGCTCACCTGCATGATGCTGCTCCGTGTGGGTTTTTTTTTTGGTTGTTTTTTTTTTTTTTCTCCCCTCATTTTGCCTGACCTGTCCGCCGCCGTTTAACTAAAATGGACAAGAAGCAAAAAAACATCTTAACGCAACATTCTTTCGCCACATTAAAATTTGATGTCTTTCCCACGGCCGTCCTCCTGGCGCGCGAAGTCTTATATGTTATTTGCACGTCACCATCACATGGGTGTCAACTTTTTTTTTTTTTTTTTTTTTTTTTTTTTTTTTTTTTTTTTTGTCCATTGTTAAAAAAGGCCATTATTATTGGCCAACCCCCCCCCCCCCCCCCCCCCCCCCCCCCCCCCACAAGCGTCACCGTTAAATGGTGCTCATCATACCATTGTGTGTGATACCGTAGTGATGATTTAAGGGGCCCGTTTTGTGTGTGTGTGCAGGAATGTAGCAGTGTAAGTTGTCGCACCATTTGGGTGTCGCCCGTTGTAACAAGTGTGCTTCCTCTCTCCTCCTGTGGTGACCGCCGTGTGCAGTCCACAATGGACCTCCTCAAGATGTACAAGCAAAATGAAATTTTACAGGACTACATAAATATATATTTTGATGACGACAAGGAACCTACTGCCCAAGGTAACATCAAGTATAAAATATTAGACGTGATAGGACATGGAGTATACGGGGTGGTTTATAAAGCCTACTGTCTGAACAGCATGTGTGTGGTGGCCTTAAAACAAACCTACCAAAAGCATGCACGCATTTTTAAAGAGGTAGAGATTATGAAGAAACTGAGACATCCTAACATTGTACAATTGAAGCATGCATTTTATACGAATACTTCAAATGGAGGTATTTATGTTCATATGATTATGGAATATGGAAATACCGATTTGGCTACTTCCCTTTATTATATTAGTATACAAAATTCACCTGACCATGTTAATACTTTTTATGAACCGCGTGCACACCAAGAGGGGTATGCACAAAATGGTTATGGCTCTATGTTTGAGGAGGACTATTTGAACGAGGGGAACTTTTCATGTGGGACGGACAATCCGGAAGGATCATTGCTTGGCAACTCCAATCGGTTGACCACATCCCAAGTGCATTGTCCTAAGGGAGCAAGCGGCATGATCAAAAATGCTGTCAGTAGCTTCAATATAAATGCTCTACAAGAGAGCATCAGCCATATTTGCCCTTGTCACAATATAAGTGAATACATTAAAAAAAGTTTCCTTAATGAGAATCAAATTAAAATTTACCTCTATCAGTTGATTCGGGCCACCCTGTACCTGCACACGTTATGTATAACACACCGAGACATTAAGCCACAAAACGTTCTTATCTTTGTGAACAAGCAGAGTAGCAACGGGGCAGCGGGGGGGTTAAAGAATGGCGAGAAGAAAAAGTGTCTCGTGTGCATTCAAAATTCTTTTAAGGTTAAGTATATAATGAATAGGCGGCGTAGGGGGGAGGCATCTGACGCGGCGCTGGACCAAGCTGCTCCGGAGGGGGACCTCTCCCCCAATGGCATAACTCACGCACACAGTGGGTGCGATAAAAGCGAATCACCTAGTAGGGAGCCGTCCTGTGGTGCTAGCCCCACTTGTGATAAGAGGATACAGGAGGACGATTCGCAAAATGAGCCACGACCTTCCGAGGAGGGCACCGTTGGGCAGGAAGCCCATTCGGGTGACAGTCACCATTGGATGCAGACCACCCCATGCGAGACTTCCAAAGGGGGTGCGCAAAGGTGTAGCAGCAGGAGAAGCACTCCGTTCTCCCACAACTGTGACATGAACAATTTGAGCACAGACGACATGCAGTTAAACAAATCGGCGAGCATGACCATGACCCAGTCGTTTAAGGACACGTACGAAACATGCCAGGCCAGTTCGAAGGAAAATACCTCCGCAATCCCCTCTAAGGAGGGAGATGATATATTGCCCCATTTAGAAGTCAATTCAGCACACGAGGAAGAGGAGATCAGCTTGAACAGAATATACATGAACTCCATCACGTATAAGTATATTAAGTTGTGCGACTTTAATACCTCCATTAAGTTGAAAGAGAATTACAAATACTTCAGCTATGTGTGCTCAAGGTATTACAGAGCCCCCGAGCTGCTCTTTGGGTCGAATTATTATAGCCAAGCCATTGACACCTGGTCCATAGGTAAGCCTCGCTAGAGTGAGCGGCACTGCGTTGCGTGCACAGCACGCGGTGAGGGGCGGTTGCGGGACGCTTCTCCACTGTTCCTATGTTCACATTTGATGTGCCTCATTAAGTACCGCTGCCTACTGTTACTCTACACCGTCGTGTCAACACCTCCACCTCTTTACCCCCCCCCCCCCTTTTGAAGGCTGTGTGATGGGCGAACTGATCCTTGGGAAGCCGCTCTTCCTTGGCAATTGTGCATCTGACCAGCTGGTTGAAATAATAAAAATACTAGGGACGCCCAACGATGAAGATTTCCTCTCATTTAAAAGTGGCCACAAGAATATAAAGCTACCTCAAGTCAAACCAATAACGTTAAAGAAGCTCATAAAAAATCACAGCTCGCAGGAGAGCATAGACTTGCTCGGTAAGCTGCTTCAATTCAACCCGCAGAAGAGAATTAAATTGTGTAACGCACTTTTGCACAAGTACTTTGACGATATACGAAATTTGAATGCCTTCAAGGATGATCGTAGTGGGGGTAGTACTTTTCATTTGCCTTACATAACTAACTGTTTTAATTTCACCAAGGAGGAACTCCTACATTTCACCGTCGAGGAGCGAAAAATACTCATACCGTTGGAAGTGCGGCGTAGCAAATTGGACGAGGTCATGCAGTACATAGACATGCCGCTTGAGCACTTTAATCAGATGTACCCGAATAAGGTGCACTTGGCCTGTTGAAAAGAGGCATCGGTGCGTAAAGCATAACACGCGCGCGCGCGCATAGAGAGAGGGAGAGGCGAGTCGCTGTGCGCGTCTTCCATTCCCCCCACGACACCACTCGATAAGCCGCGTGAGAATGCCCGTGCAATCCTTTTTAAAGACTCCACGTGGTGTGTAGCCTTCCCACCGCTCCCCCTCTTTCTACGATGGATGCCCTCATCTGAGTATGTACCACCTTTCCCCCCTCATTGTGTAGCTACTTTCATATGTGGCTCACATTTTGCCTCTCCAGTTTTGTGTTTTTCGCCGCATAAATTTTGTGCAGCAGCGCCCTGTCCATGTAGGTGAATAAGCGAGCGTTTCTTCCCTTTTTTTTTTTTTTTTTTTTTTTTGTAAGCCAGATTTGCCTGTCTGTGCAGGTACGTACGTAAGCGCGTAGGTGTATGCACGCACCCACGTACACGTGTGTGAATTCTTGTTTTTTTTTTTTTTTTTTTTTTTTTTTTTTTGTTCTTTTGCGTAAGTGCTGCTCCACACCCGCAGCCAATATAGTACATCCGAAGTTTTTATTTAACACCTATTTGTGCGACCCGTAGAAGCAACTTATTTGATAGTTTGTATTAATACACACTCAGGCAGTGTTGGTTAGACGTGAGGACGTGGGCCACGCATCGCTAGTGGTGCGCTGTTAGGCCTTTCACAGGGGTCCCTTTTGTAATTCAAACAGTTGGCCAAAAACACGGGGCGTCTGCTATCCCATTCAGGGGAGAAGACTCGTGTGGTGTAGGGGCACTTCAATAGCGTACCCTCCACCGATGTAGGTGTGTACGTATTGGCCCCATGCATTGGAACGTTCATGTAGGTTTTGTCCATTACAACGGAGGTTCGGTTTGGCGACGCCAGAATGGGACATTTCGCACGGGGGGCAAATGCCAATGAGACTAACGAAATGGATGATGAGGCGAATCGGGCCCCTCCCCAAATGCAACAACAATTTTTATGGGCGCAGAGCATACAGTCTGCCGCGGGGGGAGCGCCGTGCGCCGGACAGCAGCCTTCATTTCTCCTCCCCACGAGTGGCCGACAAATATTTTTTTTAATTCCTCAAATGGGGCTGTGCCCATTGGGGCCGTTTCACATTTTATTTTATTTTACTTTATTTATTTTTTTTTAATTTTATTTTTTTTTTTTTTTTTCGTCCCTTTGCATGTGGGTAAAATTTGCTTGGGCACTCATTTGACGTGAACATGGCGCCACGCCCTGCGCCACATTATTTTTGCGGCCCACAGAGAGCGGGAGAAGTTGCAACAGCGCGGTTGTTGGACGTTTGAACAAGTAAACATTCGCGTTACGCAGGACAGTCGCCGCCCCGTCGATTCTCTCTCTCATAGCGAGTCTGCGTTAACCGCGTGGGTGAGGAACATCCTCTTCCAGCTCACCCCTACCTGCAAGGACAACACGTGAGCATAATTCATGCACGTGTAGCTCTCCACAGAGGAATCCCCCAAAATGCGTAAAAAGGGCAGCGGCTTCATTGGAGGAAAGCTAAATTTAAAAATTAAAAAAAAAAAAAAATCTGTCAAGCAGGAAGTACGTCACGAAGATGCCAACCATGTGGATGACACCGTTGAAAAAAACTTCGAACGAGTGAAGGGTGAGCGAATCCCATTGGACCATGATGGCAAGGTGGACACATCTGAACAAGTTTTAAAAGGAACAGGACGAGTAACAACAGAGAAGAATACAGTCCATGGAGTGAGAACAGAATTTATGAATGAAATAAAAGAAGGCTATGATCTCATTTTAGAAAACCCATCAACTCTGCGCAACGAACGAAGGACTGTGACGTCTGTGTTAAGCAATAAGACCTTAGTTGTGCATGAGGACTTTACATCCGACATAAGTACTACTTGTACCTTTTACATTGTGCCTGGTGGGAAGTCCAGTGGAAAATCGGGGGCACATATCGGTGTGGAGTACGCTAAAGTTTTTGAGCAGGGGCCCAAGCAGGATCAGGTCGAGGTGCGAGAAAAGACGGGCCTCTGGTCATACAAGGTTGTGAAGAAAAAGGTCAGTGGGCGCCTAACCAACGAGGACAAGCTCGACATGCGTGTGAAGAGCGGTCGGGATAAATTCTGCTGGTAGTCGCTACGTGTGAATGGCTGCATAAACGGGGCATGCTTGCGTGCCGTCCCGTTTGCGCCCCCACGCGAATGGAAAAAAAAGACAAAAAAAAAAAAAAATACAGTAACGTAACGGGTGAACAGAACCCGAAAAAAGGGAGTAAGCACTCCTCAAGAATGTCAAACTTTGAGGCCCACCAAATGGGCCATAAAAAAAAGCAGGTGTCTCTCGCCCCCCTCCTCTTCGACGCAAGAGCGTCGCACAAGTTTCAAACCACCACGCGCGGGGTGACTTATCCGTTCCGCCGTTTACGTGTTATGGCACTCCTCTGTTTATGCGACCCCCGTGGGGGCCTGCACGAGTTGGAAGTTTTGCGACGCGTATTTGAGGAGCCAGTCCCCCTCAACCTTCGTGACTGTGCGCGCGTACAGCCTCTTTGTCTGCACCACGTCCGAATAAAAAATGAAGGACGCCTTGATGTGTGAACTAAAGAGAGTAGACGACGGGTGAATATATAACTTGCTTTTCGTTACAACATTTATGAACTCGTTTGCATTGGAGGTCGATCTGGCCACATTAAAAAAACAGGACTTGCAAAGGCAAATTAAGACTTGGTCCCATTTATGCATATGCAATTTTGGCGACACTGTGATCCCCATTTTGCTTTTCATTATTTGTAAAATTTGTTCCTTTATTTTTTGTACTTGCTGTAGGGTTTCATTGTTGAGGGCGTATAGGTTGCAAAAATCCTTTCGCTCGTTGGGCGTGGCCTCTTCTTGCCAGAGGTAGAAGATGTGCAGGAGGGTTAGGTGGTCTCCATCCGGGTGCATCAGCTTCCTGCGCGCGATGTTAATGAGTTTGTTCCTGTCGCTCATGGGCGGGTCCCGCTCGGTGCCTGGGTCCGAGGCGTTGTCCGCATTGTCCGCGTTAGCGGCGTTATGCGCGTTAGAAGTATTCGCCGTGTTAGCCGTGTTAGCCGTGTTGACCGCGTTAGGCGTGTCGTCGTTCACCATTTTGAGGTCCTCATAAAAATTGTAATTCAAAAAAATGCTCTCGCAGTTTAGGAACGCCACGATGGTAGCGACTTCGTCCATGCAATGGAACTCCACGGAACACAACATCATGTTCGCATATATCGGGTTCAGTGGCAACATGCACATCCTTTTGCCAACCTCCGTGAGGTTATTGTCCACATCTATTGCGTTGATTCGGAAGAGGACCTTGGCGGAGTGTAAGAGCAGCTCCTTCTTGGGGTTCTCCGGGAAATTAAACTGCAGCGGGTTCGGGATGTTCATCGCCTGTAGGGGAGGTCACGACGGGTGTAAAGTAGTGCACAGCATGAGTATGGAAGCGGAAGGGATGGGTATGGAAGCGGAAGGGATGGGTATGGTAGCGGAAGGGATGGGTATGGTAGCGGAAGGCATGGGTATGGTAGCGGAAGGCATGGGTATGGTAGCGGACGGGGACATGGACAAACCGCCCCTCCCCTCTACACTACCCCCTTCTGCACACGTAGCAGGTCCTCACCTTCAACTCCAAATATATTTGCGTCAAATCAGAGCGGAAAATCTCCGGAATTAAAAACGGGTTCATATTCTCGTACTCCTCCTTGGAGTAGACTCTGTAGACCTGTCCTGGTGCGTCCCTCCCAGCTCTGCCACTCCTTTGAATAGCGGCGTCCTTTGAGATTGGCGTCACCTTCAAAATGTTGCTGCCCTTTTTTGCGTCGAAGAATTTTATCTTCACACGCCCGCTGTCCACCACGTACTTTATGTTTGGAATCGTCACTGACGTCTCGGCGATATTTGTGCTGAGGATGACCTGACGGGGTGAAACAAAAAAAAAAAAAAAAAAGGCAATTATTAGCCGCATGTATATGTAATGGTTAGTGGCGTAGTGTGGGGGTTATATCATGCAGAACGTTTTTTTCTCGGGCGCATTTTTATATGGTGCCCTTTTTTTGCGTGTGTCATTATGGGGAGAACAGGCGCAATACGTAGCGGTGCGAATAAAGCGAAGAATGTGTACAGGGGTAAACGCGGGCATCCATTTTATGTGAAGGCGTCCACGGTTAATATGCTGGGAGCTATTTATTCCACACGACGACCTTGCCGATGGCCCTTTTCCTCCGCGTTATTGTTACCTTTCGTGTGTTGGGTGGCACGGGCTCGAAGACGACCCGCTGCTTCCTATTAGGGAGGGACGAGTACAGTTGCAGAATCTTCATGGCGTATATTTTGTCCGGTACCACCTCCATGTGGCCGAAGTGGAAACAAATGCCATCCTCAAGTGGACTGTTCCCGTTCAAGGCGACATTAATTTTGTCCAACACGTCCCCTGCTTCTTCCGCCTCCCGCTCCTGCCCCTTGTCCTCCTCAATCAGTTTCCGCAGTAGGGAGCCTTTGTAAATGATCTTCAACTTTTCTTTCAGCATTAAATTTACTGCTTCAATTTCTTCCTGTCCGGGAAGGAAGACCAGGACGTCTCCGATGGGGGGTGGTGCCGCAGTGGCTTCTTTTGTTGGTAGCTCCTTTGGGGGCCCCTCCCCCAGCTGATCATCCTTCTGCCCTCTTTGGCCGAAATGTATTTGCAGGACGGTACACACAACCGATATGAGATAGTCCTCTATCGGCTTGGTGGGGTAAAATATGGTAACAGGATGTAACTTGTGGGGGATGGAAATTATTGGTGGGTCGGAGAAGAAGTTTTTAAAAGTAGCCACGTCCAATGTTGCAGACATGAGAATGATTCTGAGTTTCTTCCTCTTCTCCATTAATGTTCGAACGTAACCCAAGAGGACATCTGTCCTAATGGACCGTTCGTGTACTTCATCTAATATTAAAAAAGTGTATTTTTTTAACAATGGGTCATTCATGATTTCTCTAATGAGGATCCCATCAGTTACAAATTTGATTCTGGTTTCATCTGATGTTACGTTTTTAAATCTAATGGCATAGCCGACGTAGCTTCCTATCTTTCCTCTGCTCATTTCTTTCGCCACTCTCTCCGCTACCGTGATGGTTGCTACTCGCCTGGGAAGCGAAATCAGCATCTTCAAAGGAGCTTTTTCGTTTGGCGGCCCAGCGGAGTAGCCATCCTTGCAAACGGCGTCACCACCATCCTCTTCCTCCTCCCCCCCCACATCATCATTAGTGGCGCCACTACCGTTCTTCCCCCTTTTGTCAAAAAAGTACCTGTTTATTATTTGGGGCACCTGGGTTGTCTTCCCGCACCCCGTCTCCCCCTTAATAATTATTAGCCTATTCCTCTTTATGCATTTTTTAATTTCCTTCTTGTGCTTCAATATGGGCAGGTCGATCATTTTGCTCTGCCATTAATAAGAGGTACGCGTTGGCGTAGAGGATAATGCAGTCGCCGTGATGATTTGTTCGACTTTCTTCACATGGGAAGAAGTTTTTTTAAAGTGGTATACTCACTTATAACGCGTGGGTTAGTCCCGTTTGTTGTTGGTTTCCATTAGTGGCGCCTCCGCTATCCTATTGTGCAAATTGGACTTGAACCCTAAACTGCTCTAGCGGATCGTCCTTACTCTCTGCCTTTACGCAGGAACATATCCCCCCTTTTTGGTTAAGAACAAAATGAAACGACTCTCATTCCCACTCTGTATTGCACAGAGAACTTATCCAAGCGTTCTTGTTAAAAAAAAAAAATAACACAGAGAGGAGGATATGAAAGGGAACAAGCATGGGCGGGCCCCCACATCTCATTTGTAAGAGAAGCTAACCACAGCGCACGCCATCATCAGGCGGCATCCCATCTGCAGATCGTGTACCTATTATACATATATATATGCATACAATATACATATGTATGTAGAAAATATTATGCACGTGTGGAGCGGTGGCGCGGTCGATTTATTCTTAACGTGGGGTAATGCAAATAAAAAAAGCAATGTTGTTTTGGAAGGGCGAATTCGACGGGGTTATTAATTTTTTTTTTTTTTTTTTTTTTTTTTTCATGACCATGTCGAACGGCACGTAACAGTCGAGCTGCACAAATCATCCTGTTAAACGTTCGAATTTTTCACCTGGAAGGAAGCACAAGTGGACTCTCATAGGAGCGCACAGGCACATAACATATATACATATGTATATATTTATATATGCATGTATTTATGTGTGGGGGCATATGGAACGTTGAACAATTGAGCTGTTGAATTCACCCGCGTGTGCGCAGTTAACCAAAGGCAACGTCACCTCAACCCCACTTGGGTCACTATAAACCAGTCAACATGGTTTTGTCGCCACAATGCACCACACAGTCATTGTCGCAGCATAAATGTTGTGAAGACAAAAAAAAAAAAAAGCGAAAATGGGGAAAAAAAGGGGGTGATGTTATTCACAGGGCGACTACCTGGGGGGGGGGAAGATGAGCGAATTACGCACACCATTTTGCTTTATCCTTATAAATACTTCTAACCCAATTAAGCGAACTATTAAATGGGAGGGGGGGGAGGTGCCGCATATCAGTGCCTACGTGGCAACCCTGTACGCATAACTAGCACACAAGTGTGTAACTTGCCCTGATGTGTTTTCCCAGCAGGGAATGACGCATGGTGAACAGTTTGTGGACAGCTGCAAATGTGCAAGAGGCAAAACGCTTCGCGATGCTGCTCAATGGAACTACCCAAGGATAAGTTCGCCTTGCGCGACCATGTAGAAAAATCGGTTCGTACAAAATGGGAACGCGCCATGTCGTAACTTGCCAAATTAAGAAAGCTCAAACGAACGACGACGGCATGGCGTGGTGGGCCTATCACAGTTAATACCTTGCCATTTCTCAACATGAACAAAAACAAAAAAAAAGGCACAGCTTGGCCATCGTCAGTTGCGCGTTAGGGGAAACATACGCAACCACAGTTGTGTCTGCACGTGTATGTGCACATATGAAAATGATTTTATGCGGGCGTAGCCGCGTAAAGGGGGCTAGCAGAATTCACAGCCCACCACGCGCAATAAGATAAACGTTTACGGTACGCACACACTTTTAATAAGCGTGAAATTTAGCTTTATTGAGTGAAGGAGTGGAATTGTATATTAATTGGAGGATTCTCTTTTATTGGGCAGTACAACGGTCCCGAAAATTGCTTTCCCGCCGCCAACTACGGGTAACCTTGTATTGAAAAATGCGTTGTCGCGGTTTTTTTTTTTTTTTTTTTTTGTTTTTTTTAGCTAACCAAATGTTAAAAGTGTTGAAAATTGCCTGAACATTCAGGTAAAAAATATAAATAATAATAAAAAATAATAGAACAATAAAATGATAAAAAAAAAAAAAAAATGTGTAATAGGAAATAAAGCGAAGGAGCCAAACCCAGCTGTTTGGGAACGGGACAGATGTGGCGCGATTTCGCCCATCCGAGTTCATCAGCAATGTACGCCGCCCATGAACACACAAATGATATATACGTATAGATATATTTATTTGATGAATAAAATCCCCCTGTACGCGCGAAACGGTCCGGTCACCTGAGCACACAAAATGTAGGTAGTTCAACGCTGCGCAACCAAAAGAAAAAAGTGTTCGCACAAAATTGCTCAGGGCGGCAATGGGTACGGGGCTAAGGAAAGCAAAATAGGTAAATTCAAACGCAGAGCGGTGCTCCCACCTTTTCTCCCATGTTTGTTCGTTTTGCCGTACTGATGAACAGGCGCAGTGTGCGCGTTGAACTGAAGTGAACTGACGGAGACGCAACGACAGGCGTGGCTCAGGGTGAACAATTTGGCCTAAAAAGAAATGCACCACTCAATTGCTCCAAAAAGTGCAGAACCAGTACCGGGAAAAACTCCCAAAAAGAAGGTAAAAAAAAAAAAAAAAAACAAGGTTACGACAAAAAGGTTGCCAAAAAAAGGGTTACCGAAACGGTTGCAAAAAGAGTTGCCCAAAATTAATCGAAAGGAACACCCCACAACTCAGCACAAGCGAACAAATCTAAAGCTGAACAACTTAGGCGCGAGAAGGCAAATGCAATAAGCGCGCTTAAAACAAGTTAGCGTTGCGCGGGTTAATTAAAAACGCCTCTTTTTTTTTTTTTTTTTTTTTTTTTAGCGTTAATCTTTTCATTTGGTACAATTTAAGTACTAATTTTTTTTGGCGTATATATGAAAACAGCTATGTACTTCTACAAAACTTCTATTCAGTACTCTTCCCCTTCCCCCCACCTCTGTAACTGCTCTGTTGCAAATGTATAAAAGTATACATAACATGTACGTTGTACACAATATGCGTATTTAAAAGCTATATACCCTTTATTGTAATAATTCACGCGTTTCATAGTTCGCTTCTTCAGGGCTAAAGTTGTTAAGCATATAATTATATATGCGTTGCGTGCCTATGCATATAAAACTTATACGTGTACATGGCAATGCATATATATATTGTAAAAACTGCGCCCTTACAATTCAGTACTGCCATCAAGTACGTGCCAAGCGTTAGATGAACAAGGTACTTTTAACATAATGTTAAGAAAAAAAATATTATGTACAATAAATAATTGTCATATGCGAATTGGGTTGACGATTTTTGCTTGATTCCTCTTTCGTGCTTAAAAACCAGCGTATACGTGTTGCATAGCACTAATGCGAAAGGCACGTAAAAGTAACCGTGCATAATAATATATATTTATTTGCCTTATATATATATGTACTTTTTTTTATATATAATCATCTTATTATATATTATTACGTGCGCGCCTGTACGTATATAAAAAAAACGCTGTGGCATCCAAGTATAAAATTTATATATATTTTCTTGCCTTGCCCTAATATGTTAGCTTGCTTCGCAAGTAATACAATAGCGTTTATATTGACTACCTTTAGCGCAGTAAAATATAATTAGCAGCACCGGTGGAGTTGTACCATTCGTGGTAGCGCATAGTATATAACCCTTGTTTTCTGGCTAAGTAATAATATACGCGCAAAGCACATACTTTTTTTTTTTTTTGCTTGCATATTGTTTATTATTGCTTTTCCTTACGCGCAGTGAGTAAGTTTTAACTGCATCGCTTTACTGCATTGTTCTTGCCGTTTATCAGTTCATCGTCCAATTTACGCGTTTTTAATTGGTCAAATATATATATAAAGCGCAAACAAAAAGTAGCAATAAAAAAAAAAAATAAAATAATTTTTATTTTTAAACAGAAACCCTGAACAAGTAAGAAAAAATCCTAACCATTATAAGTATACAAAAAAAAAAAAAGCAATTAGCTTTTTTTAAACTTGATATTATAATTTAGCGCAAAATGCATATTGCGTACGTATGTAATATAAAGTACAGCATAGCATAAAGTACTAAGCGCTTATTTTTATTTGCGTTTGTCAATATGCGTATGCGTACCATTTGGAGTAACAAAGCACGCGCAATATTGTTTTTCTCGTTTTATTGTTTGCCGTTTTATTGCTTTATCGTTACACTGCAGTAATAATTGCTACGCTGTGTCAAGCCATCGCACTAGTATTTTTTTTTTTTTTTTTTTT
>NW_012192586.1:406109-408479 GCF_000956335.1 Plasmodium fragile | reverse complement strand
AAAAAAAAAAAATAAAATAATTTTTATTTTTAAACAGAAACCCTGAACAAGTAAGAAAAAATCCTAACCATTATAAGTATACAAAAAAAAAAAAAGCAATTAGCTTTTTTTAAACTTGATATTATAATTTAGCGCAAAATGCATATTGCGTACGTATGTAATATAAAGTACAGCATAGCATAAAGTACTAAGCGCTTATTTTTATTTGCGTTTGTCAATATGCGTATGCGTACCATTTGGAGTAACAAAGCACGCGCAATATTGTTTTTCTCGTTTTATTGTTTGCCGTTTTATTGCTTTATCGTTACACTGCAGTAATAATTGCTACGCTGTGTCAAGCCATCGCACTAGTATTTTTTTTTTTTTTTTTTTTTTATTCACTACGTGAATTTTGCTGAACGGCTCCCCCTCTCTCCTTGTTCATTCTGAATATGATTTAGTGAAATTGTATGTAAAAAAGGAATGACACATTGTGCCTAATTTGATATAAATTTTTCTTTTTTTGAACTTATTTTTTTGTCTTTGGAATATCGCATTTTTTTTTGATTTTTTTTTTCTTCTTGTTTTTTTTTTTTTTTTACTTTTCGTACTATATATATGTATGCCCTTAATGCATGTATGCTACTGTGTATATTAAACACACATGTTGTATACATGCGAATCTCGAATGCGCGTAACCTTTTTCATTCCCCATCCCTGTGAGTAACAGTTTCGCAAGCCTTGTACATTGGTACACATTCGCACGTGTATGTGCGCACACGTATACAGGCTCCCAAAGTTGCCACCTACCATAGTTATACATCACACAGGAATACAAAAAATTTCCTGTACAGCCATTCCCGCCCCCCCTTTCCCTCATTGTGTATACATGAAACAAAACAGAAAACAGCCATAACCAGGGATATAAATTTTGTTTTTAATAAAAAAAAAAATATATTAATAAATAACGAAAATGACTAAAATTAATAAACCAATCACGACCAGCAACCCCAATATTAAATTAAAGAAACCCAATTCGAAAGAAGAAGAGGTAAGGAAAAACAGATAAAATCAGGCAACGAAGTGTATATCAGGTCGCCTCCCCCGCAGCCGCGTTCATACAGTTTATATACCTGCGTGTGTGTGCAAATGGATATTTATATGCATGTATACAATTGTGCATACCAGCAGATGGAGGGTGGATTTACGTGTACTTCTTTTGCACTGCGACGTATTGTGTAACCATATGACGGTGAAAAAGCAACTCTGCTTCGTCTGCGAGTAGCATTGAGTGCTCAAAATGTACCCATCGTTGTTTTCTCTTTTGTTTGTTCTACTTTTTTTTTTTGTTTTTTTCGTGCCCTTGGTTAGTCATAATTTTTTAGCTGTATTTTTCCATTTTTGCCTGACCTGTGCATGCAATTTTTATGGAGTTTAAATGTGGGAACTGCTTAAATATTGTAGGGAGGCGAACGGAGATGTATCTCCGTATGTGGAGGAAAAAATAAAAAAAAAAAGGAGATACGGTAGATAGTTCGAGAAGTGAGACACTTCCGTTGCGTCGTTATTCATGGAGCACACCAACACAACGTCATATTTTTTTTTTTTTTTTTTTTTTTTTTTTTTTTTTAACAAGTCTTCATGCAACCGGTAAAAAAAACAGTCATATCCAAAAACATAAAGATTGTGAAAAAGCCTGATGATATAGGCGCATCTCCTGTAAAAAGCGACTATGGAAGTTCGCATAAAGACGGAGGACAAGCGGGTGCAAACAGCGCAGACAAGTCTAAATCTGGAGCAACTGATAATAAATCGAAAGGCGGTGCGGACAGCAATGCACAAAAAAATGCGAATGCCAGTAAAAATGCCGCCGGAAGCAGTGGAGGAAATGCGCAAGTGGGGTTATTCTCCTGGCTGTGGAGATACTTTCCTAAAAACAAGGCCTAATTTTGCCAAGGGTCGTCGCTTCCCTTTGGTGGAAAAGAACAACATGAAGATGAAGCAGGTTGTACTACTGGCAGAACCTGAAGAAGCGCACAACAATCGAGACGATCACGTCTGTATCGGCCGTGTGAACAGCAAAAAATGCGGCCTCAGTTTGAAAGAGCGGGACACATTTAGTACAGACAATGCCCGCCAACGTACGTTCATTATTCATCCCCTCCACGTTGCGTGCCTTTTGGGCCAATATTATGCACGCGGAGGTTCATTTGTAGCAGTGCCGCGTGTACGACAAATGTGTGTATAGAAAGTGAGCATGTGAGTACGCATGTGAGTACGCATGTGAGTATGCATGTAAGTATGCATGTATGTATGCATGTATCATGTATGCGTGCATGTATTATGTACGCGTGCCTGCGTCCCCCCCTCCCCCTTCTCCTCTTCACCTTT
>NW_012192586.1:373078-401587 GCF_000956335.1 Plasmodium fragile | reverse complement strand
ATCGCACTAGTATTTTTTTTTTTTTTTTTTTTTTTTTTTTGTACCTTCCCGCAGGACTTCATGCAACCGGTAAAAAAAACAGTCATATCCAAAAACATAAAGATTGTGAAAAAGCCTGATGATATAGGCGCATCTCCTGTAAAAAGCGACTATGGAAGTTCGCATAAAGACGGAGGACAAGCGGGTGCAAACAGCGCAGACAAGTCTAAATCTGGAGCAACTGATAATAAATCGAAAGGCGGTGCGGACAGCAATGCACAAAAAAATGCGAATGCCAGTAAAAATGCCGCCGGAAGCAGTGGAGGAAATGCGCAAGTGGGGTTATTCTCCTGGCTGTGGAGATACTTTCCTAAAAACAAGGCCTAATTTTGCCAAGGGTCGTCGCTTCCCTTTGGTGGAAAAGAACAACATGAAGATGAAGCAGGTTGTACTACTGGCAGAACCTGAAGAAGCGCACAACAATCGAGACGATCACGTCTGTATCGGCCGTGTGAACAGCAAAAAATGCGGCCTCAGTTTGAAAGAGCGGGACACATTTAGTACAGACAATGCCCGCCAACGTACGTTCATTATTCATCCCCTCCACGTTGCGTGCCTTTTGGGCCAATATTATGCACGCGGAGGTTCATTTGTAGCAGTGCCGCGTGTACGACAAATGTGTGTATAGAAAGTGAGCATGTGAGTACGCATGTGAGTACGCATGTGAGTATGCATGTAAGTATGCATGTATGTATGCATGTATCATGTATGCGTGCATGTATTATGTACGCGTGCCTGCGTCCCCCCCTCCCCCTTCTCCTCTTCACCTTTTTTTTTTTTTTTTTTAAATTGGACATCTATATATATATATACATATGCGTACGCACGTATGTCCGTACCCATATGTGTGCATATATGTGACTACGTGTGAACCCTTTCCTCCCCCCCCCAAGTGAGCATATATACATAGTGCATATAAGCGTGTAACGTGCATAGTGTGTGCGGCCAGCAGCTTAACATATGCTGTGCACAGGTCACGCCCTTATGATTCCTTTCATCACGTCACAACCACCATGTTTTTATTCCTGTTGTTATCTCTCGTCTAACACGTCTACCAAGGGTACCACGTCTGCTACGTCATTTTATGTTACTACTACGTTACCTTATTTTGCGTCATTTTGAGTTTTTTTTTTTTTTTTTTTTGCATTTCCCTTTTTAAAACACCTTTTTTTTTTTTAAAAAAAAATATGCTTTTTTAGTGCCGTTAAGACTTTATTCTCCCCCCAAAAAAATAAAATAAGAATATGAAAACAAGCGGAAAAGGAGTTGCCGTCATGTGGACAAGAAGCGGTCGCTCACTTCCACCACAACATACTCCCCCCATTCACATATGTGCACCAAACGTCCAAACGTGCGTAGAGTTATTCACCTTCAGGAGGTACCATTCGTTTGGAGAAAGGGCTGTTATCAAAGTGGTTGAAACAAAGTTTGAATGGAAGATAGATTCTCGAATTGAGGAACAACACAAGATTGTGCGGGAAAATATAAAAAAAAAAAAAAAAAATTCAAATAAAAAGAAGCAAATTTCAACATTTTTATACGACCCATTTATAATTTGCAGGTGGGGCAAATAAAAATGTTTGCTCTCCTTTGCAAATGTGTGAGCCGTGCCGATCGGTACGTGCGCTCAATGTCCTATATTGCATAGACGCAAAAAATTAAAAAAAAATGAACAAAAAAGTTTAACAATGGAGAAACCGCACATAGCGGTGTTGCCGTGAGCATATGGGCGCTCCACTGATTAAAATGTTCCGCAGCGATCTTTCAGAAGAGGCCCCACAGATTCTCAAACTCCGAGCATATGGTGGAGCAGCATGTGGCTGCACTAAGGCTGAATTCTGAAATGCTAATGTTGTCGTCTAAATTTTCAAGCTTGGTAATCGGATTGGAGTAGGCCACTGCTCCAATAAAAAATGTGATTGGTACATTTTCGTTCTGGAAATTCTGAACATAGTCAGGCAAATTTACTTTCCTCCCTTTTACAGACAAGCCAATTTTTTTTCCATTAATTGGTAAAATAGCGTTATAGTCATTTTTCAGAAATTTTAGCAAGCACAAATTTTTTTCATTCGCTTTTATTTTATATTTTCTTAAGAAGGTGACCATTAGGGATTCGAACTGGTCATACGTTTTTGGAATTTTTAAATTCGATGAGACAAAGAATAGTTGGTTGTCATGTGTTTTTATGTACACTTGCAAGTGGCCATATTTATTTAGTGCACTTTCTAGGAGGTGAATTAGGCACTGGTGTAGGATGTCTGGTCTGAAGTTTCTTATCTCTTCTTCCTTTTTTGTGTCTCTTAACAAGTGCTTATGTTTCATGCTGTTGGCTAGCTCGTAAATGTACCTCTTCGTTTCGATTAGCTGCAAGTGGGCCCCTTCAAGAATGATGATTACTCGTTTCTCCTTCTTGTCTTCCTCTGCAGGCGGGGGTGATACTTCACTTTCGGGCGTGCTCATCTTTGTTTTGCAGCAATGTGGGAGAGGAAGTGTGACAGGGGGACGCGCCGTTCTATATACACTGCGCAGGCTGGTTGTGGGGGGTAGACGCCTACTCGGCTCCAAGTTACATGCTGTCCCGTTTATTTCCCCTATACCGGCGGAAAACAGAATGGATAGGGCAAAACGTTTGCTCGGCGAGTTCGACCAAGGCGGTCAGTCTTGGGGGGCACGCAAAATGGTGAAATGGGAAACGACGTAATGTTATGCTACAAAAATGGCAAAAAAAGAATAAAGTCACCCATTTTATGCATATATATAATTGCTCTATACCAGACGTGGTTTCTTCCTTTTTCCCCCCCAAAATACGCGAGATCGTAGGGGCGACCTTTTCAAAGAGAATTATCTTTCACGCTAGGGGGTACAAAAAAAAAAGTGAAGCAGGAACATGGGACAAGAAGTCCATGGTAGGACAAATTGCCAGTGCAAAGAGCCGCGTAACAAATATAACGAGGGGAGAGTAACTGCCCATCCAGTGCAGACCACAACTAAGGGCACGATTTCTACTCAAAGGGAAACAAGCAACGGTAATGGTAATGATAATGGTAGCTGCAACGATAACGGCAGCGGCGCTATTTGGGTGTTAAAAAAAAAAAAAAAAAAAAAAAAAAAATTGCAGGATGGGAAATGCAACTTTTCTCTTTCGCCTGAACGGTTCATAACTTTTTTGAAAAAAAAAAAAAAAAAAAAAAAAAAAAAATTGGCTAGCCGTTGCATGGGGTGGCCACAAAAGGGCGCAAAAACATACACCAGTGGTTATGTTACATTTATACACTCCTGCTACAAAAAATTGCGCATCAAGGAAGGGATATAACACAAAAGGTTGAAGCCCCTTCCCGTCCCCCATAAAGGTGGTACACTACCTACGACAGGGGAGATAACCATGGGAGGAAGAGAAGAAGAAAAAAAAAAAAAAAAAAAACAGAATAAAAAACGCGGTCATATGGGGAAAAAGTAAGCCCAAGTTAGAGAAGTTAAACCCTGTTTGCAGAAAATAAGGAGAGTACAAAAAATGGCCAACTCCGGAAACACACGGATTTATCACTTGAAGGCCTTCCGAGAGTTAAGAATAGTGACCCTGGAAAAGTATACCAAATGTGAGGAGGAGGATGATGAAGAATGCGTTAAAGTGCGTTTATTGCCGAGCGGCAGTGGTGTAGGACACAAAAGCGAGCACAACAGCAGTGGCAGTGTCTCAAGCACGGCGGAAATATTTGGAAGAGAGTTAATCATTGATAAGGAATACAAATTTGGGTGTAACCAAAAATTTGCCATCTATACATTCACAGGATGCACAATTCAAATAAAAGGTCGAACGTTGCAGGAGTATGAAAGTGGCAACAACACAATGAAGGAGTACTTATCCCTATCGTATACTCTGGATGCCTACAGGAAGCTAGCCAAAAAAAAAAAAAAAATTGGACCCAGAGTTCTCATTACAGGAAATAACAACTCAGGAAAAAGTTCCGTTTCATTAATACTCCTCAATTATGCATTAAAGTCAGGATTCAAACCAATTTTTATTGAAGCAGATACAAAGTGTACTTGTGACAAGGTTGAATTGAACAGGGGACCTGGGATTATAAGTTCCTTTGTTTATGACCCAATGAACCGGATGAAGTGTGCACTAGACTATTACTTTGGCTACCTCGACCTCAATGAAGACATAAATTTGTACTACCACTTGAATGAGTGCATAAGCAGCTGCGTTCACTTGATGCTGCTGAACAATTTGAATTACGTCTCGTCTAGTGCCAAAACGGATGGAGAACAGGAGGGCATTTACGCCGCGGGTTTCATTTTAAACGTTCCCTCGGAAGCCGACCACCATGTCATTAACAACTTGATTGAAATATACGGCATAAATATCGTCATTGTGATTGATAATGCTTTTTTGCATTACTCACTGAAGGACCAGTACGGGGATGAGGCTAGTCGACGCGGCACGGACCGGGGGCGGGTCCTGTCCCGGGAGGGCGGTGCAGATTTTGACCGAGACTATCGCCGCCATTATGAGCGCGATTATGACCGCGATTCGCGGGGAGACTCTCTCGCCGAAGCGCACCGTACGCCAAGCGCTGTGTCCGGCATGCCCGCTACGGAAGAAGCGGGAGACGACAACAAACACACGGAGGATCCAGTCAGGCGAGTAGAAATTGTAGGCATGCCCAAGTACGAGGGAGTGATCCCATCAGATAATAACCGAGTAAGGTATTGTAAAAATATGTGGTACTACCAATATTTTACTAAAGATATTATTGTTACGAAGAACCTGTACAGGAAGAGCCACGTCATTTCCTTCAAGTATAGCTTAACCAACTTCATTAAATTAGACACCAATTTGGCTGTGCCTTTGTCGGCGCTACCAGCAGATGCAAGAGACATTCAAAGGGAAAACGTTACGGTCAGTTTGTATAATGGAAATATAAGTAACCTGACTCACTGCATTTTGGGAGTGTCCTACTCGAAGGACCTTCATTATGTACATCTCATGAATATAGCTGCGTTTGTGCATGTACAGAGTGTGCGTATGATCGAGGCGGAGGTGGGGGAGGATAGGGACAGGTGCGAAAAGGGCGCTGAGGAGGCGCAGGGAAATGTGGACACGCAAAATGACTACTTGATAGAAATTTTGTGCCCCCTGTCCGTCACCACGAAGAATCTGCCTCCGTACTTTGTCGTCCCAGGCAACGCCAAGCAGATGAAGTTTTAGCCGCGTAGATGTGGAAGCGGTGGCGCGGTAACGCCGTAACGCGATAACACATTCAACCCTAGGGTGGGCAGTTCCCGCCGGGCACCGGACGCCCTGTGTCCAACGCTGCGCACACGGCACAGCACCCGTGGAAAAAACCCTTTTTTGTGATTTTATTCCCCGCATGGGGGTATGAGACCCTTACCGTCTTGGGGGGGCACCCCCGTTTAGTTTGTTTTTTTTTTTTTTGTTTTTAAAAAGAAGTTTTTTTTTGGAACAACTCGTTTTAATCTGTCCTCTGCAAAAGTCCTACCTACGTAGTTTGCCATTTTTTTTTTTTTTTTCTTAAAAAGGCTACAAAATGGACAGAAGGCTTTTTCGAGCGGTGCACAATCTCGCCGCACAAATATGGGTGTGCCACCTGGTTGCCTTTTCGTTTTGGATGGGGCGCGACAAAAAACAAGCGTAGGAGAAATACCCATCGGGTAGTGAACCCTCGTTGCACTTTTAACACCTCACTGAGTTATATACTTTTCCCCAGCGTGTCTCCTCTAAGGAAAGTATCCTTGGGTACCCTGTTAAGGATAAGTTCATTTGAACTGGCGACATGTTGGGCAGAGAAGCGTCGTCATCAATTACCCGTTGTTGCAATTCTCGAGTGAATAATTCATTTGCGTTACTATTCACACAAGGGAGGGGTAATTCACCACGGGGAATTGTTTCGCTACATTTTTTTTGAAAATTTTCCAATTTTGATTTTCATTTGAGGGGACAAAAAGAAAACAGCAACATGTACGACTCTACAAATTTTTCCTTCCTTCCCGCAAGGTGGATGATGTACGGATATAGGAAGTAAAATGCCCCCTGTGCAGCCCCCATTTGGAGGGGTAATAAAAAACAAAAAATGTTACTATTTGAACGCGCCGGGTCGAATAAAAAAAGCAGCGTGCTACACCTCTTTGGGGAAGTCACCATAAACCAAGGCGGCGCCTCAACCCTTTTTTTTGTTCCCCCCCAAGAACGTGCCACCCATTTTTGTATATGCCTGATATATGCATACATTGGCCCCGTATGCCTGAGGGGGGTAGGGCGTACTACAGGCAACGAGTAAAAAAGCGCATCGTCAATTTGTGCTATTTGGGCCTGGAAAAAAATATATATATAACGCGACACCTTTATGGGTTATTCCCCGGTTTTTTTTTACCCCCCCACCTCGGAGGCAAAACATATAGGAGGCACTTTCGAGGAACATTTCGTCATGTGATGACGCAACGTTGACACTACCTTTTGGCGCTCTCTATGTTGACACAATTTTTTTTTATGCCCCTTTTTTACCACCCCCACAACGTTATATCACTTACTTTTTTTTTTATATTAATTTTGGGCACGTTAACTGGACATAATAATTGACCACGCGGTTTTCCTCTTCACGCCTACAAATAATAACAACAAAAAGGGAAAAAAAAAAAAAAAAAAAAAAAGCGAATTGCTGCTCCTCGTTGATGTTAACAATTTTTAAAAGCCAAAACGTTGGAAAAAAAAAAAAAAAAAAATAAATACATACATACGTACATGTTAACGTGATACATATAAAAAAAGAGTAAAGAAGCACATACCGTACCTGTGAGGTTTCACTATTTGTAAAATAAGTTAGCGTATTTATATAACTTCATCCTCCCACTGCCTTTTCGCATCTGCAAAAAAGGAGAAGTCCGTCATACACAAAAAAAA
Source organism: Plasmodium fragile (assembly GCF_000956335.1). Lineage (NCBI taxonomy): Eukaryota > Apicomplexa > Aconoidasida > Haemosporida > Plasmodiidae > Plasmodium > Plasmodium fragile. The sequence goes on along the minus strand of NW_012192586.1, from coordinate 394,626 downwards.
AAAAGAGAACTGATACATCTTGTTTGACTACTACACGTACTGGTTGAATTTTCCCCTGAATAAAATATCAAAGAAAAAAAAAAATGGTAGCCAAGAAGGAATCTAAAATTGTAAAAAAGCAGAAGAAGAAAAATGGAAAGAAGAGTCACGTAGCTGTGAAAAAACCCAAGGCTATGAAAAGCACAAAGGGAGTTAAGTACATCCTAGATTGTACCAAGCCAGTAAAGGATACCATCCTTGATATTAGCGGACTGGTAAATTTTCCACTCTATAATAAAATGCAAATGAGTTGACGCGCGTTACATACATGTGGAACCTGGTGTTCGTACGAGACGACCTCGTCAATTGACATGGCGGTCGAGACCTGCCGCTGTCCCTGCCTCTTCCCCCCTGGCCCCTTGTGCCGTTGTGGAAAGATGCGGGATGAGAGGAGCGCCCTTGTGATATATATATTAAATCCCATCGCCGTGTTATTATATTCCCTCTCCCCCCCCCCCTAATCTCAATCACAGGAACAATTTTTTAAGGACAAAATTAAGGTAGATAAAAAGACCAACAACCTGAAGAATAAAATAGTGGTGACCTCAGATGATTGCAAAATTTACATCACGGTTCACGTCCCCTTCTCTAAACGTTACATAAAGGTAAGGCTTTCGAACGAGCGACCCCGGTGTGCGGCAGTAGACTTTCCATATGCATATAAGTATATTCGTTTACATACGTGCACGTTATTCATTTTTTTTTTTTTTTTTTTTTTACCCTGCAGTACTTGGCGAAGAAGTACCTGAAGATGCATCAAATTCGAGACTTTTTGAGAGTCATTGCCAAGGGAAAGTTCGCTTACGAATTTAAATATTTTCAACTGAACAATTAACCAACAGAGGACAGGGCCACGTCCCTACAGGACAAGCCAAGTACACACACACACAAGCGCGTGGCGATGTATGTCTGCCGAATATGAATTGCGAACGATCAGCAGTTGTGCTGCCATACGGCGCGTATCGTTTTGCCCTGCCGTGGGAATGCTTTTTATACGTGTGTAACTCCCCCTATTGATACGCCGCCCAGCGGACTGCATTAATTTACTCCTCTTCAGCGGGGTGTTCTCCACTGTGTCGTTCTCTACAGGGCCGCACTGTAGTGGGCCGCTTTCTACTGGACCATATTTTTCTCTCCAATTATCTTTCCATCTTTTTATTTCCATTTTTTTTTTTTTTTTCTCTCTCTCTTTCTATTCCCAACGTGTAAGTAACTTGCATCCATTTTAATAAACGTTTAAAAAAAAGTTCTTCCCATTTTGAGAAAACGGGTAAGGTGTTTTTGCAGCGTCTTTGCAACGTCTTGCAACGTTGTGCAACTCTTTTCGGTCTGTGCGTGAATGCGCAAATGGAATGTAAAGGGGGGAATTAAAAAAAAAGGGTTCGCTTCCCCATTCCGTTTGTTCTCAAATTATATGTGCAAACTCTTTAAGACGCTCTGCAAGTATATTGCTGCTTCGTGACAAGCAACGGGTACGACGAGTGAAGTTCATTAAGCAAGCGCTTGAGCGGGGACAGGAAAAAAAACAAATATGCCAATGAGAATTCGAATGCGATGTCGACGTACAAGTCAGTAGGCACTCATTAAAAGAAAAACAGCGTCGGATATGCGTTAGCTTTTTTTTGTTGTTGCATACTTCCCCACCCCTATGTGTACGTCTTGCACTCATGCAAAAATGTATATCAATGTGGCCCTTTTGAAACAGGAGTCGTACTTTTGTGTTACGCGCAAAAAGGGGCATTTTTTGTTTTCCTCACAATTTAATTTAAAACTGCGTGATTAATTTTTTTTGTGAGTCATGTGGGGAATCCTCTATGTGGCATTCCTTTTTTTTAAAAAAAAAAAATACAATAAAAGCCTTCCATTATGTATCCCTCCCCGTGTTCGTTCATTTGAAGGAGCGACCCCAAAGCGGCTGCGCGAGTTGATCAAGTGCATGCTGTATGATCAGGAAAAAAAAAAAACAAAAAAAAAAAAAGAATTATATACTTCTTTATATATAAAAGAAAAAAAAAAAAAAAACGAACAAACAAACAATTACAAATAGCCCATAAGCACAACAGGAAAATTCCATCAAACGAAATTGAGAAATAGGAAACACGAACGAACCAGCGCGTGAGCCAAAACGCGACACGATCCAAAAGTGACCAAGCAAGCCATAACAAGGGGAACGCGAACGAACAGCAGTTTTTTTTTTTTTTTTTTTTTTTTGTCGCTTTCATCTGCCTCCACCCGCCTGAATCCTTTCCAACCACTCCTCTTCACGTCGGCTGATACGAAACGAAGAGAACTAGGGAACACAGGAGAACGAGAAGCAATTGATCCCCATTTATTATAGGTTGGCAAAAATTTGGAACAAGTGAGAGCTTTTTTTTGTTCGCCCCCTTTGCCGGGGAAATATACCATTACATTAGTAGGGCGATGACCTTTCCATGCTTGCGATGTTAATGGCACTGATATTATTGTTCACATGGGCTATTGTGTTCATGTGCGTACCACCTACGGGCACTTGCTTTTCGAGCTCATTCGGCATTTTTTTTTCCCACTCCTCATTTCTCCGTGCAGACCAAACCCCCCCTCCCCATATATATATATTAACCACTTGTGCAAAATGAATGCGTCACCTGTTATCGTCGGTGGCATGAGGACACCCGCCAGGTTAGCGAGCTGATGATATATCACAGCAAGTGTGAGAACCCACGACACACATATACCCCCCATGGGGAAACAATTTCCTAATTGGGTGTTTATGAAGTATAAAAGAAAACACTCGCAACATAAATGTATGTGCCTTTTTGTCCCCATGACAGACGAAGACAAAGCACAGGATCTCAATCGCACAATGGCAAACCGAGAGGAAGTAACGGAGGAAGTACCAACAGCATCGTTAAGTTTTATGGAGATGACTCACCAGGATTTAAATTGTAATGAAATGCATTCAGCGGGGCGTTTAACAAGGCGCTTGCACGACAGTGCTCTCTTGGGGAGTACCCGCGCATATGCGTTCGGCGCATCCCCAAGCACTCCGTCGTTATATTCCCATGGTGTTCATGTCATTTTGCATGTTCGTTTGTCTCTCACGCGCCCCCGCCACCTCATCATTCGTACATATAAACCGTGTGCATGTGTACCATCACGCTGATGCACTCTTGCGCCATGACTCATGTATCCCCCTGCACCCCCCCTCCTTGTAGAACCCCCCAAACGGTCCTTATCTCAACGCTGATCTTCATGGCGACCGTAGTGATACTGCACATTATTAGCAAAATTTAAAAAAAAAAAAAAAACACGCATGCACGCACGCACGTGTGGGTGTATATACCAATGTACGCAGGAAGACTTTTTTTTTTTTTTTTTTCCATCCCCCTGGGCTGATTTAGGGGTCTAACTCTCCCTGTACTCATATAAAGCGAAAATGTGAAGAACAGGAGGAAAAAAAAAAAACTGTTTGCATGTTTATATCTATTAAGGGTTTACCCATTTGTTCATTTATTCAGTTCACCATGTGTGCAGTTTTTTTTTTTTTTCTTTTTTTTAGTTCACCAGACTTGTGTTGTTATGTGTGCCACAAAATACACAAACACACGTCCCCACATATATCCATGTGCATGTTTTTTTTTTTTTTTTTTTTCATTCGAATATAATCCTAATCGTCCTTTTTACCATTTCGTGTGTGCTTCCCTTCTTTATCTTTCCTTTTTTTTTTTTTTTTTTTTTTTTTTTTTTTTTTTTTTTTTTTTTGTTATATTAAACAAAACAGGTGTTAATTTAAATATATGTTCAGGCATACTTGTGGCAGGCACTTTGAGGCGCCCCTTCAATTTGATTTACACTTGATGGGAAACCCCCATTTGGAATGCAACGAAGAAGAAAGAAAATATATATATATATAAAGGAAACGTTGATGGGATGTTGTAAATGCTAATAAAAGCTTCGAAGGTGTGCTCCCCTGTTTTCCCACTTTCATGTGGTATTTTTTTTTTTTTTTTTTTTTTCAATCATGTAAGGATCTGTTCATTTCTTCATTAAGGACTGCATTCTGCTCTTTGACCTTTTTGGCTTTTTCCAAGTAGAGGGAGAAGTAGCTGTCCAGTCGCGGCATCTACATGGAGGGACGAGAAGTTTTCGTTGTCTGCTGGTGTATTGTGATGGCATGTGTTTGTACAGAACAGCATGTACATATGCATGTGTTGGGGGGACCCTCCTTTGCTCGCACAGTCCCGTGTGCATAAGCGCATTACCAGCTTTTCCAAATTCAGGACCTCCTCTTCGTTCATCCAAGTCAGCTTATGGTTTTGGCTGCGTCAAGTTTTAGGGTTAAAGGAGACGACATGTGTGAGTGGGCACAGGTTAAGTCCACCGTCACCACCTCTGCGCACAAGCGTTACGTTGGATAATCATGCGAAACATCTACATTTGGTAGTTTCGCTGAATCGTTTTTTTTCTTTTTCTTTCTCTCTCACTTGTCGACAAAGCATAGGAGCGGCTCGTCCTTCCCATCTTCATCCCTTTTGCCAATAAAAATGAAGCTCTTCTTCCCGGAGGGGAACTAACACAATGAGGCAGTGGGGAGGGGGTTGTTTACGGGCATGAAAATATAAAAGCGTTAATGTAGAATGTTCACGTGCATTGTCGCGATAGCAAACGAAGTGAATGATCTGTTTATGTGCCCATGCGTGTGTGTGTGTGTGTGTAGAGATGAAACATCGATATATGCAAACGCACAAAACGTCCTGCATACAAGCATGTGCTCACCTTTATGGTTTTTATTTTATTTTTTGGAGGCCAGTACATGAACCTTTTGTGAATTTGGAAAAGGCTCACCATGGTGTTGAGTGTCTGTCTCTTTACATTTGCCCCCGAATGACTGTGAACATGGCGCAGGTGTTTGTTCCTTCGCGGAGAGGCAGCGTGTTTCTTCTGTTACGCCATTTATCGTGTAAGTCGTAAAGGCTGAGTTTTACAAATGTATATATGTACGTGCATACGTTTGTATGCCCTTTGTACAAGCCGCTGCGTTTTAATCAAATTTGTTTTCAACTCGCTTGTACACTTTTGGCCATTCTGGCAATTTTGAAAATCCAAACTGGTGTGCGATGGCGGCCGCGCCCTAAATGAGCCTTGCTGTCGACGTTACTGTGAGTGGAGTTGCACTAGGCGGTTTCGCTCCACAGGTGCTGTGATTACGCAGAAAAAATAGCATTATATGGGTGGAAGGCGCTCCCACGTAACTCTTGCGCGACCACACGCACATGCTTATGTGCACATGTGCATATGCATACTCGTACGTATATACCAACGTGATTATTTTTTTTTTGTTGTTTTTCTTCCTGTTGTTGCCCTTTTTTTCGTTTTTTTTCCGTTTTTTCCCCTCTGCGAAAAACGCAGCACGATGTTTCTGAAACTGTGCCAGGGGGGCCTCGGCCGAAGGGTCGCGAAGACCGTGGCCCGGGCGGCCGAGCAAAGGCGAGAAGCGAGGACCTTCCGCTTTACAACGAAACTGAAGGAGTTGCACACACAAAATGAAGAAATGGCTAGCTGCCAAAAAAAAAAAAAAATTATGACCTGTTCAGGCGATTTAGTGGAAAAAGGAAAAAACGCAGACATCCATTTGGAGGGAATGGAACAACGACAGGAACGGTTTCATGTGGAGCGGACAAGGAATACCACCTGTGATGGTGCCGTGGACTATGTAGGGGAGGTCCCCGTGGGTGAAGAAGACACTTTTGATCGTGTTAACGAAAAAGCGGTATCAGAAGAATACAAATTCATCTTCGACAGACCGAAGCACCTTGCACACGTAGATGACGAGCCAGTGGTGAGGAGACCAGGATGCATAATAGATATAAAAACTCTGTTAAGAAACAATTGGACCTTTCCAGCGGTGGGTTTTAATAGCAAGTTAGAAATTCCTATTTACAAATTTGAATGTGGCCCTGATGACGAAAACATAAAATATGTGAGTGTGCCGAATGACATATTCGGGTTGCCCATCAGGCCGGATATACTACACAAGTGTTATTATTTTTACAGAACTGCCCTGGCAGGGTACACAGAGCGAATGCAACTGTACAAATGGGAGTGGCCAGGCAGCACGAAAAAGTATCGAAGTCAAAAAAAAAGTGGAAAAGCAAGAATGAATTGGAGAAAAACGTGTGGGCGGTATTTGGGAGTAAAAAACCATCCCCTCAGGCCATTCGACCAGAGGACCAAAATAAACAGAAAACTTTTGTGGAAGGGAATGAAAATTATTTTATCAGCCAAATTTGCACAGGACCAAATAAAAGTCGTGGACAATTTTTTAATCAAATCCCACAAAACGAAATATGCTGTGAAATATTTAAGAAATATTTTGGGGAACAACTGCAACAGCGCCTTGCTTGTCCATGAAGGCAAAACGGATGTTAATGACAATTTTTTTTGGGCGTGTGCAAATATAGCTAGCGTTAAAAGGGAAAATGTTCAGGGCGTAAATATTTATAATTTGTTGAAATATCGGTATGTTGTCTTCACATATAAAGCATTACAAAATTTAATTTACGAATTGAAAACGTATCCACACAAAATGAAGTGGCTTCCTACCTGTGCTACTCCAGACAATTCTGTGGCGCCCATACCAGAGAAGGTTAAGAATTGGGACATAACTTGGAAGGAAAAGAAAAGGAGAAATAATTTCGCCTTTTTCGATAAAGAGGCTTTAAAAAAAAATATAGAAGAGTGGAAATGGAGTAGTGATTTGAAGGGTGCTCTCAAGGTTAAGAAGAAAGACCCCTACAAGAATTTCATATTGACAAAATTTTCCTGCAATGAGCCTCTGCCTGAATTTGTTAAATATGAGTACCTCTTTAATGTTGAGGACTCTGTGGACGGCGCGCACGGGGACGTTGCCACGGATGTGGGGGGCATCCTGGAGGAAATGCTGAACGACGACGACTACTTGGAGGGACGCTCGGCGTTGTCCGCTCTCGGGCTGGGAGCAGCCGGTAGGAATTATTTGAAATGTGATTAAGCGGCGTTGACATGGTTCAGCTGTACAGGCTCATTTGCGTTGCGCGTGCATTTTTGCGTTTCTCTGTCACCCCCCCCTCATGTGCGCACCCCTCCTTCACCTTTTTAGAAAACGACCGAGGAGAAATGGGCGAAGAAGCAGCCCACGACGAGGACAGTGACGACAACAGTGACGACAACAGTCATGATAACTGCGATGGTGACGACGATGGAGACCATGCGGAGTACCCCGATGAGGAGCTCCCCCCGCGCGAATAGAGAAGCGCACAGAGAAGAGTAGAGAACAAAACGGCCACACCTACACGACGAGACAGGTAAAAGGCGTAATACGGCGATGCCGCAAAAAGGACATGCCAACTGACTGGCAGCACGGCGATAACTTCCACCCCACGCGTGCTCAAATGTTCCATCATTTCCGGACGGGGGTACACACCGCAAGAAGTCTACAAGGAGAAACGTGAAAAAAAAAAAAAAAAAAAAAAAACACACACACATACACATACAAGCACGCTACAGCGCGGTCAGCTTTCTCTTCCGTTTGGGACTGGCTCCCTCCTCATCGTCCGCAATGGCACGAGTGGCGGAGAAATTGTCCTGCACAAAATTTATATATGAATAAATACGAAGTAGGCTTAACTTCATCTTGTCGATGGCAATCTGCCGTCTCTTCAGTTGGACCTTCAAAATGTTAATAACATTATTAACACTCTGGTAGTATCTCAACTTGGCCAGAATGTGAAATAAATTTACGTGGACCTTAATGAGTATTTTTATTTTCGTCTTATCATCTCGTCTGTTATTTACAATGTCTTCAAACAGTTCAAAAAAGGATTCTTTATATTTTTTAAAAAGCTTAATAAATTCATTTTTCAAATTTTTGTGCTCAGCATATAACAACTCGTCACTCTCTAAGTCTTCTACTCTTCTTTGCACTTGGTGGTTAATACCAAATACGTTATAATTAGTTCTGAGGGGCACTGGCGGGGGTCTCCCCATGAGTAGTTGGCACGTGTGCTTATTATACTTTTCATTTCCATCCGTTTGGTCCTGCACATGGGCATTCTCCGTAATGTCATAAATTTGGTATTGCTCCTTTATGCTGCTTAAGAAGTGGCCGCTCTGTGCGTGATGTCCCCATTCCGTATCTTCCACTTGGCCCACCTCGTCACCCACATCTACATACTCTTGGAAGTAGTACGGTGGCGGGGGGTAGCCTGACACGTACTTATCCGCCATGGCTTCGTGCGTGAAAGGGATGGGCCGGGGGGGGGGGGCCTCGAGACCAAGCAGGGGGGAACAAAAAAAAAACAACACAACAAAACTTTGGGCGAATTACTCCAGTGAAAAGGGAAAAAAAAAAAAAAAAAAAAAAAAAAAAAATTCCTTTTTAAACAATTCTGCTGGGTGTACAGAAAAGTTAAGCGGCACACCACAAAAAAGAGGTCGAGATTAGGAATGTGCTGTTAATGAGGCACCGCAATGTATATTTTAAATAATTATAAATTGCTCATGTGGGGGCCAGCACACCGCGCAACGTTGCAAAAAGGGTCATAACTCATCCCTCTTCCCCCTTCACAGTTGTATCCTCCGGGAGGTCTCTCCCTAACGCCACATACTGCTGAGCGTAAGCACCCGAGTCAAAATGTCCCCCAGAGTGTTTTTTCTTACCCGCGGTCTACTGCTATGCCAATGTAACGAGATTGCTGTGAACCCCCGAGTGGATCTCTCCCACCTGTAAGACGTCATGTAATGTTGAAGGTGTAGGACGGGATGACGCACCTGTTTTTATGGGCTGCACGAAATTCTATGAGGAGGGAGAAGTCGCCTTCAATTGTTGCTGTGCCAATCGGGACCCTTATCTACAATGTGTAGAAGCGAACTGAGCCGAATAAGCTGTGGCATCTTGCACGTGTTTGCAAAACGTAACCAAAGCTTCCTTTTCTTGAAGAGGATTAACAAGCGGTACTTATTCGTAACGGAGTCCATGATCATATGGGTGGCGTTTCTATAAAGAGCATTTCTCTCCCCCTCATTTGCAATGCGCATTGTTGTGGTGATGAGAAGTGCTTTGAACGGGTAACACACGAGGGATATATACGCCTTTCCCCTGTTTAACCTGCCTTTTTTTGTGAAAGCGGCAATGGTATTATCCTTTTAAATAACACCCTACCAGTTGGAAGGATATTTCCTGGACGTACTTTTTTTTCTGAAGGGGTCCTTATGGACCGGTGTAGGAGAGTAACTTATCTGGTAGTTGGGGGGAGGGGCTCACCGTCCACTTGTGTTGCACCCACAACAGGTACTGCACGTTGTTGAAGCGTACGCGACACTACTCTACATTCATGAACCGTGCACGAGAGAATGACCCAACAGTCGGTTGGTTCGCCCCGCCGTCGGCTGGACCTACACAAGGAGCTGACCTTCCAAAGGGAAATCATGAAACTGCGAAAGGCATTTCTAAATGTATACACCTTGGAGCTATTTTATAAAAAAAACTTAAAAATAAAAAATGAATACTTGAACATGATAAAAAGAAGGGATAGGGAGGAAGGAGAAAGGAATCCTCGTGGAAGGACGATGCGACAAAGGGTAAGGTGTATTAACCGCAAGTTTTTGAAGGCACATCAAATGAAGGGACAGCATTACCATGAGGAGGGAGTGGAGCTAAAGAGACAAGTCTGTTTCCTCGAGAAGGAAATTATGAACAGGTTTCTCTTCAGCTTGCACATTGATCAGTCTAACTTTTCATTTGACGCGAATGACACTTATCTTTATTGGTTGTTTGTCCGGTTCGTGCGGCGCGTCCATGTTGGTTCGCGGAAGGGAAACACGATTGGTTGTATGAATGACCACACAAAGGACACTGCTCCCCTTTTCTGCGACGCCCGATACGTTAAGCAATTTTGTGCATTCATCGCACCACTTGTGAAGCGGCACAGGGCGAATCCCCATTTCACATTTCTACAGCAGTATGTGCAGAGATTGGACTTTGCCCCCAGGAGAAAGACGAGGCACAGGGGGAGGGAAAAAAACTCCTCATGGGGAACGTCCCTCCGTTACCACAGCATGCACGTTGGCAATCACAAACATGGTCATCACCAAAAAGGGAATTGCAAACGTATGAGGAGTAGCAGCAGCAAAATTTCTTCACACTGCATGATGACGCTCTCCATTTGTCCACAACACCCCACGTATAATTTGTCCCTGCACAGGAAGAGCACAAGATCATCCCCCCTCAGTGTACATAGAGTTAGCCTCAAATTCAGGACGCACCAACTGAAAGTGAACGTGGCAAAAGTCAAGCACGCCGTTGGAAAATATATTCTGGGCCAGTTATATGAAAATTCATTAAATTCCATTTTCAGCTCCCTGGTGAGTAAAAGCAGTCAATTTAAATGCAACTTGTTGGGGGCGGGCACTTCTAGCGATTGCCATTGTTGTGGGGAGGAGGCGGTCTTCTCGGGGGCCAAGTCCCACTTGGAAGAAAGCTCTTGTGACACGAGTGAACCGACCCACAGTGCCATTGTGCAATGTCTGCAGGTGTTTTTCACACCAGTGCATGAATATAGTAGTGTGAAGACAAGGGACGAGTTAATTTTGCTCCTAAATAATTTCCGCAACGTGCTGGAGGAAGACGTGAGGAAGCTGCTCCACATGACCGCCGTGAATATTTCTCCCCTGTGTGAGCATCTGCCCCTTGGGTACCTCTTCCCTGTGTTTCTTTTTTATTTCCTTTTTTTAAACATCCCCTTGGGGAGTTGTAAAATGGGAGTAGGTCATTTGTCCTGCTCGTTTGAAGCAACTACTCCGAAGCAATGCAATATTGAAGAAGACGAAACTCATAATGTTGAGTATGCAGACCGATGTAGTGATGACCCCCCCAGGTGTCTCCTCTGTTTGTACGAAGCATTAAGGAGGAACAAAAATATGACCCCACTGCAGAAAAAAAAATGGTTAGTCTTCTTCGTGTTGGATAGCTTGAGGAAAAGTTACGTCAAGCCTGTCGACCAGGAGGAATCCATTTTGAGTCTTTACTTTAACAGCGTCGTGAACAGTGCGTGTATGCCCCGCGAGGGGGAATTGAAGCGTATATTATATAAAGAGGGAAAACGAGATGAAGGAACCCATCACCACTCTCCCCTTTGCTACTATCCATGGAGGAGACATAACACTCGGAAGCGGCGCAAAGTGAGGGAGGGGGAAGAAATGAACTCGGTTAAGACGGAGAAGTGGCCCAGGCGCCACAACGTCGAGCGCATTTTCCAACGTTGCTTCGAACGGTTAAACAGGACGGAATCCTTTTTAGGCCACCTCGATCAGTTCATAAATCCCAAGGGGAGTAATCCCCTTAATGTAGACTGCCAAAAGGGGAAAAAAAAAAAAATATATATCACGTGCAATTGTGCTATGTATTCACCTCCATGCGAATTGTATTGTGTGCCACCACCAAGTGGGAGAGGAGGCCAATCGGTCAGGTGGCTCTTCGGAGGAAACACAGCAAAGGAGAACAACTCTTCAAACCGGATTAGCAAAAAAGGGGGTGTAAATAGTACAGTAAAAAAAACGCACCCACTAGGTTTATCCAATCAGTTACAAGACAAACAAGGAGTCCTCCCCCAGGCTACCCTTTTACATGAATACCTGCTTAGTGAAGAGAAAATATTCTTAGACAATTTGAAGGCATTCTTACGTCCCTTATTGAATGCCTTATATAAAAAGAGCATCGTGCGTATGAACATGTATTTTTATTTGTGCATGGTCCACTCGTTTCTTACACTTCGAAGGGCGGGCATCTCACCAAAGTGCATGAGTCGTAAGGGAAGAGAAGCGTTATACGCGACGACACACACAGTGACGTCCACTACACGTATAAGAAGACATCTCTCCGGAGAATACCAACGGGGACGTCCTTGCAAACCCGTTGAGGATTACCTCGCATGGAAGTTCGATCGAGCTGTGTACCTGCTATGCACACGCAGTGGAAGCAGTGCAATCGCAAAGAGGAGGCTAAGGGGAACCACCTCGTATATGCAAAACTGTGTGAAGAACATCAACGTGAGGCTGCTCCTGTTGGTGTATCGAATGGCCAACGCGGCGGATGTGCAAACCTTTGGTGGGGTCACCACGCACGTGAGCAGAGGATCCAATCTCGCCCTCCACAGAAGAAGCAACACACTTGCCCAAACGATAAGTAGAGCAGCATGCGGCAAAATAAACACAAAAAGGCAGCGCAGGAAGAATGTCCGTCCATACATACGCATGTTGCTTAAAAGTGCACCGATTCAAAACTACAATATGTATGAACACTTGCAAGGAGACTGTTTCTACATTCAGAGAAAAAATGATTTCGTTATTTTTAATTTAAGATCCAAAGAGGGGGAGAAAAACGGGGGTGATTCTCCAAATGTGTACTACCCATTTAACGGGACCAATTATTTCGTTCATCAAAAGGACTACAGGACAAGGAGGACATATAAAATAAAGTGCGTAAATGTGTGTCTGCTATTTTATAGGTACTGCTTTTTTTTTTATACGAGAAATCCTCTTGTGTTTTCGTTCCTCCTTAACCGTGTGTTTTGCGTCTGCGCTGGGTGCTTGGGTAGGTACCTGGTGCTGGACAGGGTTGCCAATTCCGGCACCCCCCACTCGGAAGACGCAACAACTCATGACTGTTTTTACAAGCAAATCGGGATGCTCATAAAAAACCGAAAGAACATTTTCGTGCGTTACTTCAACTTTCTGGTTCTCTTCCTCATCATGCGATACCACACATTGATTGGAAGTGTCCGCCACTCGGGGTTGCAGGTACGTCGGGTGAGAGTTATAACGGATTGGGGGGGATGCATACGTGCGCGTCCTTCCTCAGTAAATTTCCCCCCAGCATGCTCACATAAGCGTATACATACATGCACATATGTATATATATATACACACACATACCCCTTCTCTGTCCTCCCCCCTCGGAAGAGCTGCGTGCCGAAGCGCATAATGACCCTGCTGCGAAGAAAGCTGAACATCAAACGGGAGTGCTTCTCCTCCCCCCTGAACGCAATTTTGCCATCCTACTGCTCCTTCTTCCCAGACATTGATACATTTTTCGGGAGCTCGGGTAACTTCTTTGAGTTTCCTTTGCGCAGCGGAGCTTACGAAGTGAACCCCCCGTTCGATGTGTACCTAATTAACCAAGTGATCGTGTACATTTTGCACCACTTAAATAAGGAGGAGCACGAGCTGACGTTTTTTCTGGTTATCCCGATGCTGCAAGACAAGAATTACCTTTTCGAGTTGCTCTTTGGGTCTCCACACTTGTCCGCTCACTTTTTGTTGGCGAGAAATTCTTACACCTTTTCGACGAGACTGTTGGAGAGCAGGTCGGTCCGGAGCAAAAAAAAATGGGAAACCAGGAAATAGAAAGAGAACTACAGCCTATCTGCGCGAAATAGAACTTCATGAAAGGGAAAACCCCGGCTTGCACACACATGCTTATGCTTTCTGTTTTTTCTTTTTCTTTTTTTTTTTTTTTTTTCATCACCTGGCCTGTTCAGGTGGTCAGGCAAGTTTTCCCCTTTTTTGCACACAATATTAGCTATTTTTTTTTTTTTTTTTGCAGGGAAGAAGAGTACATTTCTACATGCGACTGCTGCGTTTTTATTTTGCAAAATGAAAAGGCAAAAATTCAAAAGGGGTTAATTAACAAGAAGGTTGTGTTGAAAATAAAGAAGAAATGGGAAAATCTGAGTCACATTAAACAAAAAAAAAAGGAATAAGCTGGACGGATGGGTGGACACGTCCTGATGAGAAAGCGACTCATCATAGGGATTCACTACATGCGTGTAAAAAAAATTAGAGAATTGGTATATACAATGAGATGTCCCAACTTGTGTTTGTACGGGGGGAGGCGAAGCAATGGATATGAACATATAACTACACTTGTGCAGGCGGTACGCAATTTACAAGTGTACCTCTTCGCCATCTTCTTCCTCCCCCACGCACTACCTAACCGTGCCGTTATTTAATGTCAACTCTGTCCAGGCATTCCCAGTAAGAAATGCTGTTGCCTCGGATGACGACAATGCCAATGTCAATTTGTTCCTCCTTCTTTATCTCGACCGTGTTGTCCAGAACTAAATTCATGAAGGTGTCGTAGCCCCTCAGCACTCCGACGATTTGTCTGTTTCCATTTAGGTACACTGCAAAAAGGGGATACAGAATGTGAAAGGACATGTTCATAAATAAAGGGCATAACCACTTTTTGGCGCGTGTGTTTGAGCCGAGAGGGGTGCGTCCTTTGCTAGCCACATTGGCATCCATATCTCGGCCAGTTTGTTTTGCTATTTTAATTTTTTCTTTTTTTCCATTGTTCCCTTTTTGACTTTCCCTCTTTTTGCACTCCGCCTCCAACCGGCGTGATTCCACAACAGCACACTTACCTTGCAGTCGCTTCTCCATGAACTTTCGGAAGTCCGACCCGGGACCTGCCTTCCCCACAGTAAGCGGCATGGTTCTGTTTTCTTCGGTCCGTATGAAAAGAAAAGAAGGAATACACGTATGCGCTGCTCTGTTCCCTGAACGGCCTTCTTAAAAAAGAGTTTTTCAAACGGGGGTATTCTCTGCTTTTTATACTGTTGCTATATCCCCTGTTGGAGTCACCTTATAGTAATCATCTGACCCACCCGTTGAGTAGTGGAAAAATGGATTACTCCAAAATTGTTACGTAAATGTTGTGTATCTGTGCATTTGCAATGTCGCGCGAGCGAAGTATATATATACTTATACATACGTATGAGAGCAGATCCCCAGTTTGTCGATTTGTTTCCTACGCCGCATGAATGGTTGACCAACTCATGTTCCCGTTTTTTTTTTTTTTTTTTTTTTTTTTTTTTCCAATCCGAACGTTCAATAGGGTTAGCTACATTTGTGTTTTTTTCTTTGTCGAGTTTTTCTGAGTGGGCTACTTTTTTTGTGGCGGAGGTGGCAATGGAAAAAAAAAAAAAAAAAAAAAAAAAAAAAAAAATATGCGGTGTAGAAATTATTCATAGAAGGGTTCACCTTCCTCCGACATAATACATACATATATCACCGTAGTGCTGCTTTGCACAAGAAAGGACCCA
Source organism: Plasmodium fragile (assembly GCF_000956335.1). NCBI lineage: Eukaryota > Apicomplexa > Aconoidasida > Haemosporida > Plasmodiidae > Plasmodium > Plasmodium fragile. Next base: position 379,468 of record NW_012192586.1, on the reverse strand, counting down.
ACAATTAAGGTAAATGTCCTCCACGTGCAGCTTTTAATTAGGGATTGTTTTTCTTTTTTTTAAGTGCTATATACTATGGTTGGTAGGCTTCATTTACATATGCATCCAGCCCCGTCAGTTAAGCTCATACCGGTGGACTCGAAAGAGGGGGAGTAAATCAACATCGGTGGGTACGACAGGGGGGTCATCACAACAGGAAAAAAGAAAAACGCGCAAAGAGGACATAACTTGAGGTCCACCTACCCCCCTTGGGTCCTCCCATTTTGGTATTTCAAAAAAGGCAAAAGGTTCCTCCGCATTGGGTAATATGTTGCCAACATAAGGAAAGCATTCAGGGGGGAGACACATGTTTGAAGTTGTTCTCTGAGGTGTTTTTCGTCCCTTCTCCTCTTCTTCCCCTTTTTTGTTACTACTGTTATAGCAGCTACTCCATACCAAGGGGTACACACGTAGACAGGCCTACACCCCGCCGGTGGAGCGCTCATCTGGTCGCGTCTGCTCTAAGGAGTGCATGCAAATCTGGTAACGCCGAATAGTTCCTCATTCCTCTCTACTTGTTAGCACGTTTTTATGTGTGACGCATTTGTCTGCCCCCCCCAGGGGTCTCTTCATTCACAACGTTAAGACGGCAAATCGTGAGAGGTTGGTAAACGCAAACAAGGCTGCTTTTCTTTTTATGCTCCCTAAGGAGCAGCAAATACCGTCCCACTTGGTAACACTAAGCGCTCATTTTGGTGATTTACATTTATGTGTGTAAATTTGAGGGAAACGGTGCACACGACATGGCGTTACTGCTTCATATGGTAGGGTGTATCTCCCCTAACAGCAACTCAGGACGTCCCTACGTGAAACGCTCACCAGAACGAATTGATGAACCCTGCATGGTGAGAAATGTCGAATATAAATTGCTTGATAATTCCCGCTGGTATTTTAAACCGTTGACAAGTTTTCAATTCCTGGTTCGCTGTTTTTTTTTTTTTTTTTTTTTTTTTCTCCCCCCTTTGGCTGTCTTTTTCACGCACGTTATATTATTATGACCTAACAGGGGAAGAACATGTACATGCAAGCAATACGTAGTCGTAGAGTAAAAAAAAAAAAAAAAAAATGATCCACTTGGCCTTCCCAATATTTACTTAAACGCGGGATGGAAGTGCTATCCGTTGGATCGCATCCAAGTCAGTCACCCTCTCCGTCCTCACCTCCGTGTGCGCGGTGAAATTGGGCCCAAGGGGGCGAAAAAAAAAGGCAGTAGCTAAGAGGACCATATGAGTGGCACACTGGAGCGAACTTGAAAAAGATGAGTTACCTCCTGGACGACAAGAAAATTCTCCTCAAGGAACTGCTCATTCGGAATGAGGACATAAAGGTGAGGGGTAGCAAAATGGAGAGGCGCATTTTTTGTACCATGTGAAGAAGGCAGTAGAGAGAAAAAAAAAAAAACTGCGTTGTAAGACGGGAAGGGGCAACCGCATGGGTGACGAAGTAGTGGTAAGCCATACAATGTATACACACACAAACATATATATGTGTGTATGTGTGTGTGCCCCGCTGCAGAGGGAGAATGAAAACATCGAGCTGGAGAACCGAGCTTTTTTAAAACTGATTGAAAGTTACGAAGAGGAGACGAAGCTGCTCAAAGTACTGCCCTACATTCACCACGTGTGCACAAGTCTGTATGCCGTGGAGGATGAAATAAACTTCAGCCTAACACGACATGAGTTTGCATCTCACTTGAATAAGCTCCTTGATAAGGCGATAGAAAAATGTAAAAATGATTTAAAAAATATATTAACAAAGGCCGAGGTAGATGATGGGGGGTCTCCTAGTACTCTTTTGTCTGGGCAGCATGTAACGAAAGATAAACTCACAAACAGGGTGTACAACCTTGGCGTGGATGACATGGTTTGTGTTTCACGGGGGGGTAATGGAAGCGACACGTTAGTGCGGGAGGGATCTGAGGGGAAGGACCCACCAGGGGGGGCAACAACGGAGGAGGAGAAAGACCAAACAGGTACCTCTCCCACATGAGTCCTCTGAAGGGAATAAACGAAAGGGAGGTCTCCCCATCGTGTTGGCTGATCTCGTATATCGTTCACACCATCTTCATCCGCATCGTTCGCTTCACTTGTGTTATTCGCCTTCCTCCCCCCATTTGTCCTCCCAGCGGAAGAGTCCCCCGCATCGCCCTGCCAGACGAACGAGAAAAACATTTGTCTTCACTGGCAGAGGGAGGAGTCCACGAACGAATTTTACTCCATTCAGTCGTTCGAGGCGCATGAGGACATGCAGAGTGAGTTCCTGCGCAAGGGAAGGAGGCAAGGCCCGTCACGGAAACGGGTTGCACAGTCGACGAGGAAATGTGCAACGGGGCTGTTCCTGTTGTTGTCTTCCCTCTCGCTTCTATCCCTGCTTTGCCCTCTTTTACGCCCTCGCCCCCCCCTCCCCTCCGCAGGGAGTCACCTGAACCTGGCCGAGAAGCAGCAGCTGACGATGAACGAGATACAAAAGTTAAAAGGACAGATAAAAAAAAATACCATTTATTACGACAATGCAAAAACGGTGATCAGCTCGATGATCACTCAGTGTAAAATTCTTCTCTTCGAGCTAGACGAAGATATAAAAAGTTATAACACATGGAGGGACAGAATGAAAAGTGATACATACATAATGAAACGGAAGCATTGTTTAAGTGAATTTTTTAATGAGCTCGTTCAGAAGCATCGAGGCAAAGTTGGGGAAGCCAAAAAGACAAACAGCACTCTTCTAAATCTGTATAAGAAAAAGTTTGCTCATATGAATTATATAATCACCATTAATGAAAATATTGACAGCGTTGACTTCAGGTACCTGCATGTGCTCATTCACAATCTGAAGCTGCACTACGACAGGCTCATGCGGGAACACGAGGACAGCTACTCCTGCCTAAGTATGGGGCTAAGCGGGGACTCACACGCGCGTATTGTAGCGTGCCATCGCCGTCACCAGACCTACTATGCGATGCACCTGCTACGCGATGCAGCGACGTCGAAATAGACCCACCCGCTTTACCCTTTGTAACCCATCACAGGGAAGCTCCTGAACGAACTAAGACAGACGCACAATACAATTGAAGAACACGAGGGGAGGAAAAAAGAAATGCAGACCATCATTGAAAAGAACAACAGCACGCTGAACGACATGAACAAAATGATAATCGACCTGACCAACAAGATTGACTCGACTAACAGCGTGTCGAATAAGTAAAGCAGAGGGGGGTGCCGCGCGGTCTCTTTGGTGACCCACTATGCATACGCCCACTCATTACCCCCTTTTTATTTTCCTCTCACACCGCGCGCAGAATGAACCAGTACGAGCACGTCGGCGCCATGGGCAGCAACTCCGTCCTGCAGTGCATCCAGCTGAACAAAGACATCGTAAGGGACGCCCCAAGAGCCATTCCCTCTTCCATCACGGATGTCAGTCCGCCAATGTGCTAGCCAATTTATTTATGTGTTTATTTTTTTTTTTTTTCCCCCTTTTAACCCCACACTGCAGCACAATGTGCAGAAAAAAATAAAGTCTTACGAAAGAAAAATTGACATTATAGAAAATGTAAAGGTTAAGTCGAAGGATGGGAAGAGGGATGGGACAAAAGGTTAAAATGAAAAAGGGAGTTATATATCTTCACACCGTGATATTTTTTTTTTTTTTTTTTTTTTTTTTTGCGCTCAAACAAATTCAACGGTCAGGGCGTCATTTCTCTGTTTCTCCGTGATCTGCATTTTGTGGGGGGGGGAGATATGCATGCGTCTGCACACGTGTCCTCACGTGTGCTTCCTTTGTGGCACTGATGAGCCATCACAGGGATATTTTTCTCCCTTTTTTTTTTTTTTTTCTTTTTTTACCGTCTCGTTGTCCACAACCTTGAGCTGGGGTAGCTTTTTTAAAATCACCAACTTCATATACTCCTGCACAGTTTGGTGGGAAAGCGGGAAGAAGCACGAAAGTGTTTTATGGCTTGCCTGGTGAAACGAGAGAGGCCAAGTAAAAACTGCCTATGTAGATAATGTATATGTTACGTTTGTCTTTCCGTCGTATAAGGGGTTCCCCTTGAGTCCTAACTCGGCCAGTTCTGGCAACGCGCTCTTCAAAGGGGGGGGGGAAAAAATAGTAAAAAGGCATGCACACAGTACAGTAGAAAAAAATGGACAGCGCGACGATACTTCGTAACTGAGTCACTTGGCCGCTTCGCCACTTCGCTAGCGCGATGCAGGGGAAGGGCCCTGCACAGACTCACCAGCTTGTCGACCTCCTCGATGTTTTTTATTTTATTGTGGAACAAGTAGAGCACTTGAAGCTTCTTAAGGGAGTGGAGGTTGTCGAGCTTGTCGATGCTGTTGTAGGACATCCACAGCTGCTTGAGCGTGCCACTGATGTCTTCAAGGAATTGAAATTTCTTAATGCAGTTTCTTCCGAGCGAGAGGATTTCAATATTTTCTGCGGCGTGGCGGGGGTGGCGGCAGTTACGGACAGCAGCACATGGGCAAATTGGCAGACTCAGCAACCACGTGACAACGACTGTGCGGCCGCTTCACCACACACTTACTCAGACCCGACATGGGGATTAGCTTTTCAATTCGGTTGGTCGACAAGGACAGGCGCTTGCACTTCTCCAGTGAGTTGATGCTATTGTCTAGTTTTTCAATTAGAGGAATGTGGCAAATGAAACTCACTTCTTCCTCTTCACTAATTTTTCTGCCTGCCAGGGGGGAAGAACAGTGCTCATTGGGGGAGGTGCACAGGGTTGACCACATGCGTCGTCATGACGCGGTGAACAACGTTGGCGTAGCTCTCCATCTTGTTAGCACTGTCCATGCCACCCTCATCTTATGCTTTCACCGAGCCGCTTGTTTTTTTTTTTTTTTTTTTTCCCGTCTTGCCATTTTTCTGTTCCCAGTTTTTGATGCACTGGGAAATGGTGACTTCCTTGGCCATCGCTTTACTCATTTAGAGATGGGTTGTTTGGGCAAAAAGGGTTGAGTTTTTATTTTTTCTTTTTTCTTCTTTTTTTCCTTTTTTGCACGTATGAGGGTGTAGACGCGCTGTCCGAGATGCCGACGCTGGCGTGGTTAACACATGCTGGCAGGGCTGCCGTTGATACGCGAGTTGGACATTTCACAGGGTTGAAGTTTACAGAAGACTTCGCAAGGCTCACCCAGGAAGAGAAGACCCAGTGATATACGAACGCGCAAGGGAGTGTCCAATTTGTGTGCGCACGTGGAATAGTCTCCAACGCTGCTGCATACCGCGTAGGGGTGAATTTTTTTTTTTTTTTTTTTTTTTTTCCCTCCCCTGTTTGCTTCTCCTCAATGTCTACCTTTTATGTGATGATGTAATCATTACTGGAGATGCAAATCCATACCGAAGGTGATATATTTATTTTTTTTTTTTCCGTTTTGACTGCCCCAATGGACAGTCGAATGGACGTTTCTCCTTTTTCGACGGAGCCACTGTGTGGTGATTTTTCTCACTCCGCAAAAGTAGGTATGGAAGTGTGTGCAAAGTGTACGTTCGGGTAGGAACGGATGTATTAAATGCGGGAACAGGCGCTGGCCAAAAGGCTTCGCTACAAAAGTTAAAACTTTCTCATGCTGACCGTTCAGCTAGCGGGAATTACTCACCCGGCAAATGATGGAAACGGAGTAGCGATGGAACAGTGGACGTGGGTTTTGATCCCCCGCCGGAGATGAACGCATAACATCGCAATGGATTAAATGTTGCTTTGTTAAATATTTTTTTGTCCCCCTTTTGAATTATCATCAGTGGGGAAGTTGCTCCAAATGTGAGCTGACCAGTCAGGTAAAAAAAGAGAAAAAAAAAAAAAAAAAAAAAAGACGCATACGGGGGAGGAATATTGTACCGGTTCTCCTGTCCAAGTTAATGTGAGTACGTCCTGTTGTCACACAAATAGGGACCTTTCGCGTTTTACGTGGTATCCATGTGATGGCTACGTCAAAAGGGCGTACATGCGACCCGTTCGCTTGTGCGCCCTGACCACCCACGTCCAACAGGTGTCCGAAGGGAAGGCGACGTCTATGGTCATGGAGTCACCTCTCCCTCTTCACGTTAGCAGAAGAGTACACATGTGCGAACACCTGCCTCGTTCAAACCCACGAGCTTGTCAACAGTGCAGAGGAGGGGACAATGCAACACATGTCCAACGGATGTGTTCCTGTCCTTTATTTTCTTTTTCTTTTTTTTTTCCAGGGCGTTTTGGTTCATGTCTCCTTTGCTTTTATTTTTTCCCCCTTAGAAAATATGTTGCAAGTTGTTATCGCGTTTGCATTTTCTACTAACAGGTTGATCCTTTCTTGCTATATTGCATTGGGCGCTCTTTTTTTTTTTTTTTTT
>NW_012192586.1:360851-371757 GCF_000956335.1 Plasmodium fragile | reverse complement strand
TTTTCTTTTTTCTTTTTCTTTTTCTTTTTTTTTTTTCCTTATTGAACGTGGCCACCGTATGATCGTACGGAAGGAAAAACATTTTCCCCATTTGTCATTTTAATTTTGTTATCTGCTTCAATTTTTCTGTAAAAACATTTACGTGTCATTTGAAGTTCGCGCGCTTGTATGCCTCGCTTTACCCGAGCGTGTCCCCCGCGCGCATGTTATTATAAACTAACACGGACGTGCGTTCTGCGGTACATTTGGTTTTAGTACGTGTCCGTGTGGTTGTACATGGCCGCCCATGTGGCAACGTATCGCGCCGCTGCCCCTGTAAAGTGAAGAAAACCGTCCATATAAAAAAGGAGGAGAAGAAAGAAAAATGCATCGCCAATTCATGCTCGCACGCTTATAAACGGAACTTAGCACATTCAACTCACGGATGACAGAAGAGCGCACCGTGGTAACGTACCACGCCGGCCCACATGAGTGAAGCTGTCAGTTGTGTACATGTGAATGAGTATGCCTTTGGAGCCAGTCATTGAGTCAGTCATTGCGCCAGCCAGTTAGTCAATTTTGTAATAAATAACAGTTGTTTTGTTCTGTTCTGTTCGTTTTTTTTTTTTTTTTTCCCTTCTGTGGCGTCAAAGGGTCGTTAAGCAGTCGCCTGAACGGGTCGTTACATGGTCGCATGTAGTCGTTTATCCCCGTGTGCACATGAGTGACACGCGTGGGTGCGCTCCGCAGCCGTGAGTGTACACGCAGAGGAAGAAGCAACATCGAGGACAACGCCACAGATGCACAGGGACAGGCGTCGTACCCGTTGATTGGGATGCTCATGGAGAGAGAAGCAACACCGGAGGGAGACTCGACGAAGAGGGGAAGAAGCCCTTTATTTATTTATTCATTTTTCACCCTCGCACGAGGTGGACCTTATCGCCCCTCCCTTTTTTTTAAAGTAATTGCTTCGAAGAAGGGGAAAGCGACAAAAGGAACTGTGCATGAAGGAGAGAATTTGCTCGAAAGTTAGACCATCCTAGGGAAGGCCTCTCCTGTGTGCCGACACATCTCGCGCGCCTTCTATTCCGCCCCCTACACGCACACGCATACCCACACGCATACACCTTGTTGATGCACCGATAAGTCGCGCACGATGGATATTCACCTGCAAGAAAATCAAACGGGGATCCGGTTCAGTTGGAACCTATGGCCCCCTACGAAAAATGAGGCCTCGAAAATTGAGGTGCCTTTGGGCTGCCTGTACACAGTCCTGAAGAGAACGGACGACAACAGCGTCAAGCTAGTGGAGTACGAGCCACTCAAATGTAAAACAAGCAACTGCATTTTGAATCCCTACTGCAACATAGACTTTCGAAACAAGACATGGACGTGCCCCTTTTCAAATATAAAGAACCCCTTCCCCCTGCACTACGCGGAGCACATCTCGGAGAAGGTAGGCGAGGAAGGCGCGGCGATGTGACTCATGCCTATGCCGCCATGTGAAGCGTGTTCGTGCGTCGATTTTGTGTGAGAGCGTCTTCGTCCTTCATGTGCATCTTCTGCACGTTGTGTAGTCACGTGACCACCCCGCTTAATGTACTTGTTCCCCCCCCCCCCCTGTAGAACCTGCCCGCGGACGTGATGTACTCCAACATCGAGTACATACAGCCATCGAACGTGGGGGACATCCCGCCGCCGACGTTCCTGTTCGTGATTGACACGTGTCTCCTGGAGGAGGAGTTAGAGCAGCTGAAGGATTCCATTCAGCAGTGCATAAGCTTGATGCCACCAGATGCGCACATCGGCATAATTACCTTTGGTAATATGTGTTACGTGCATGAGATAGGGTTCAAGGATTGTCTAAAGTCGTATGTGTTTAAGGGGACAAAACATATCACAGCACAAGATTTACAAAAGCAATTAAATTTGGGTACACGAAATGATCCCCGCAGCTCTACCACATCTGCATCTGCAAGAAGGTTTCTACAACCAGTTAGTGAATGTGAATATAATATTAATATGTTGTTGGAGGATATACAAAAGGATAATTGGCCTACTCCTCCCGATCAAAGAGCAAAGAGGTGCACAGGGGTAGCACTGAGTGTGGCAATAGGTTTGTTAGAATGCTGTTGCAACCAGTTGAGTGGAAGAGTAATGATGTTCATAGGAGGAGCAGATACGACTTCGCCCGGGAAAATTGTAGACACGCCATTATGTGAATCGTTAAGGCACCACTTAGATTTACAAAAGGAAAATAGCAACGCGCGGCATGTGAAGAAGGCATTAAAATATTATGTGTCGTTAGCTAATAGGGCTGTGGCATCTGGTCATGCGATTGACATTTTTGCATGTTCATTAGATCAAATAGGTTTATATGAAATGAAAGTGTGTTGTGAAAAGACAAATGGGTATATGGTAATGGCTGATTCGTTTTCCATGAATGTATTTAAAGATTCATTTAAAAAAATATTCGAGACAGATGCTAATGGATACATCAAGCATGGTTACAATGCAAAATTAACAATAATATGTTCAAAAGAATTTCGAGTTTGTGGTGCCATCGGTGCATGTTCAAGTAATAAAAAAATGGCTAACTACGTATCGGATACATGTGTAGGTGAAGGAGGTACTTGTGAATGGACCATATGTGCATTAGACCGACAATCTACCCTAGCTTTCTATTTTGAAATTGTGAATCAAAACATTTCAGCTCTTCCTCCTGACAGACAAGCCTACTTGCAATTCCAGACTCTGTACCAGCATCCTAGTGGACGAAGGCGATTACGAGTTACAACCATTTCCTACCGATTTGCAGAAGCTAATATTGCTGAAATATCGCAAGGGTTTGACCAAGAAACAGCTGCTGTGATAATGGCTAGATTTGCGGTTCTAAAAGCTGAAACGGATGAACCCATAGATGTGTTGAGGTGGTTAGACAGGAAACTGATCAGGTTAGTTAGTACATTTGCAGATTACCAAAAGGACGATGTGAATTCATTTCATTTATCCCCTGAATTTTCCATTTACCCACAATTCATGTACCATCTGAGGAGGTCTCATTTTTTACAAACTTTTAATGCTAGCCCAGATGAAACAGCCTACTACCGGTCCATTCTTCTTCGTGAAAACGCCATGAATTCTCTAATCATGATACAACCCGCTTTGCTTCAGTACTCCTTTGAATCACACACCCCTGTACCTGTCCTGCTCGATGCACAATCGTTGAAGAGTAATGTGATCCTACTGCTAGATTCTTATTTTCATATCGTTGTGTGGTATGGTGAAATGATATACCAGTGGAGAGAACAGGGCTTTCACGAGAAGCCGGAGTATGAACACTTTAGCCAGTTACTTAATGCACCCCATGAAGATGCCAAGTCCATTTTGGAGGACCGATTTCCTATCCCTAAATTTGTTTTGTGTAACAGTGGAGGTAGCCAGAGCCGCTTTCTGCTAGCCAAGGTGAACCCCTCCACGACGCACAACTCGCTCAGTGGCAGCACCTTCGGCACGTCCAACAGCGAGTCATACATTATCAACACGGACGACGTGTCGCTCAAAATTTTTATGGACCACCTGGTCAAGCTCGCCGTGCAGACGTGACGGAGGGGGCGTGCCAAAGCGGACGCGACTCGCACACGGCGCTACAAAAAAAAAAAAAAGCGATGTATGTTTGTACACACCTCTTATGTGTGCGCCATGGTGGAACGTTTCCCCCCCACCGTGCAACATTTTTTTTTTTTCGAACCGTGTTGAATTGGAAACAGAGCACCAAAAAAAGGAAAGAAAAAAAAAGTTTATTCAAATTTGTGTGCAAATTGTAAAAAAAAAAAAAAATATTTTGATTTCATGACAGGATCAAGTGAAGCTGCAGTGGGGATGCGTGGAAGTCGCCCCCTTCGATCATGTACGACACGGCCACGTAAAAACGCATCCCGCTTTTTCAGTGGTGTGCCGCCCCGCGTAGTCATAACTACTACGCATTCTGAAACTTTTTAAATCATCTCCAATTTTTTTTTTTGCATACACAAAAGGGGGTCTACGTCTTTTTGTCCTTTCGTTTCGTCGCGTTTCTTTTTTTTTTCTTCTTTTTCTCTTCCATTTTTTTTTTTTTTTTTTGCTTTTATTAAACGTCCAATTAAGTAACTCTTCGATCCACATCGCGTTGCGCGTCTTTTAAAAGCCTCAAGCGGGTTAAGGCGGTTCGGGGGGAGGGGCATCTCCTCTGGGGTGTCTCCCCTTATATAACATATTTCCCCTCCGCAGCGTTGCTGGGTTTGTTGCTGTCCTTGTCGCTGGGTGCGTTGCTGTCCTCGTCGCTAGCCTTGTCGCTGACTTCGTCCGAGGAGGAGCCTGGGGAGGGCCCCGTCGCATGGTGGTCGGTCCGGGACGGGCGCTTCGAGCCAACGACTCCAGTGATGAAGAAGGCCCACTTGTCACGCTCGCTGATGAGCAAATGGATAACGTACAAGGCAGAAATGAACGCAAGGGTACAAGTAAACATAATGTAAAAAATATTCGTCGTAGAGGATTCATTGGACTTGGAGCAAAAGAGGTACTGAAAGGTAGGTGAGCGACAATCAAATGTCATGGCCAGGTAAGTGTTAATTGCAACTTCTTTCTTCCTAATGGTAACAGAATTATCACAACTCACCATGAAAAAGTCGGCAGTTATTACGTTAAGTGTGGGATGCTTAGCGCAGTGCCGATCAAAGGACTCCTTCCAGTAATCACTTTTGTATATGTCTTTGAAGTAACATGGAGTGTGATAAGCAGGACAGGCACAGGATTTTATCTTTTCATTGTACTCTTTTAAATGTTCGAATTGGCCCATGTCTGTGACGATGCATTCAGTTAGAACCTCCGAATCATTATGCACAAAATTTTCATTTATAACATCTGCATCTGGTTGATTCAAATCATTTAGCATGTTTGCCTTTTGTATTTCATTGAGTGGTATTACAAAAGGCGGGTTATATATTTGCTCCGTGGTGGGGTTGTCAGGAGAAGGATTACTCTGAGGAGAGTTGTTGGTGGGTTCATGAATAGAAGAACAAAGAGGAACGTCATCATCACAGTATTCTACATCTAATAATTTATTTTTCCCATTTACGACAATGTTGCATGCTTTACCCGAATACTTCACTTGTTTAACCAAATATCTTTTTCTGCTTCGAATTGCTTCCGTGTCGTAGGTGCCCTCTTTACAAGTCCTTGAGCAGGTGCTCCAATCGGACCACTCACTGAATTCACATGGAATGTGTTTATGTTTACACAGAACAAGTCCCCTGTTTGTGGGGTCGACATAAGAACAGCTCTCCTGAAACATTTTAAAAACTCTATTAAAAATTTCCGTTGTGAAATGATTTATTTCGTAGTACTTGATGCACATTTCGAACGAGTAGAATTGGGAGTTGTTCGAGTTACATAACACCTTAATGTCTTCACATAACTCAGCACACGATGCTTCTGCTCCGACTCCGTCCTGCCTCCTGCCGTTTTTATTCCTCACCGTGTCACAATGGAGGTAGTTGTAAAAATGCTTGTTGTCCCAGGCAGGCAAACCGCTTTTACAATAATTATATAGATCCATGTGATTAATTTTCTCCTCTGTACTCTCCACATTTGAACATTTTATTATGGAGTGATGCTGTAAGGCGATGAATAGGTTGTGTTTATTTCCCCTTTCATTGAGTTCACATATTTCTGTCCGCATCAATTGGTTTATGAATTTAGAATTGCTTACGTCTTCCATGGAACATGGCTCTGTGTTTTCTTCACTGCAGTAGCAGGAGTTGTGTTGAGGGTCTACCCACCTCGCCACGTCATCCGGCTTCACACCCGTATTTTCCTTCGCCTTGTCTACGAAGCATTTGAAATATTGGCTCGTGTCTTCCCCGCCGTGTGCAGCATCCTTGGCGTCATCCCCCTCTTGTAGTGACCTCTCTCCCCTGCTGCTCCCCTTCAGTGGGGCTTCCCACGTGACACCCATCATCCATGCCGACCTTGTCCACTCTACATTATCATCACTGGGGGGTGCACTTCCTTCCCGGTGAGGAACCTCCAGAGTGCACTCTTCCTCCCCGCCTAAACGTTTTTCCGCTACAATCGTTGCGCAGCGAGGGAGGGGTGACATCAGCAGGGGGAGCAGCAGAGTATAGAAGAGGAGCAGTCTGTTATTCATTTTGTAGAGAAAGACAACCAGGTGTTGAATTCAGGTAGGTATGGAGAGACAATAAGAACAGTTCTACTGCTCATTTGAGCATGGACACACACCTCCCACCCCCTGTGCTCAGTTCACGTGCAAGGACAACTTGTATAGGACGTAGGTAGGTGGGGGACATTTCTTTACAAGCGAAGAGTTCCCTTACCCTCTCACACATGCTAACTCGTTTTCTCGAGTAAAAAAAACATTTTTCACTGCGAGTCCATATACGTTGTAAGCATAAACTGGTGGTCTTTTTTTTTTTTTTTTTTTTTTTTTTTTTTTTTTTGTGTCTTTATAAATATATATGGTGGATATTTTAGTCATAACCAGAATTAGCATTTGCCATTTTTTTTTTTTTTTTTTTTTTTTTGCAACTGCTGCATGCGTACTGTTGCGTTTTTTTTTTTTTTTTTTTACAACTGCATAACATTTGAGTCGCTTTTTCGTTCAGTTAAAAGTTGCTACCCCATTTGAGACAGAACAACAGCTCAAGTGCGGTGGTGGTGGGCCCACGTGCATAAGGGTTTTTTATTTTTGCTTAGGCTCACAGTGTGCATGCGGGGATGATCCCCCCCCGGAAGGAAAAACGGGCGAGTGACCCGTCTGGCAACAAGCACAGGTGTCTCTCCATTATTATCGCATGGTAGGTATGGAGAGGTGGCGATGGGTAGGAGATTTTAAAACAAAACAAATACGTCGCAGTAGAGGGGTGGTAGCAACCGGACCTATAACCAAGTAGGACGCACTTTTTCCCCCCCCCCTTCATGTGAGTCTTCCTGTGTGAAACTCCAAGCAACTGTCTTATTCGACCTTAATTGGATGCAGGAGGACGCGGGGCCTTTCCTATTCCCACTTCGAGGAAATTGCCGCGGACAAATGCGGGAAGCAAATCATTATGTGATATGTACACAAAAATGGGGGGGGGGGGTCCTTTTTATAACGACTTGTGCATTTGCGTCTAGCTAATGGGGGCTTTTTCCGTTGCAGCACCCCGCACCTCCATAACCCACTGGTGAAGCTGCTCCACATCACATGTACACAAATGGCCTCAATACATTTTTTTAATTTTTATTCCTTTCCCAATGGGGTAATCTCGCTTCACCACTTATTGAAGGTTCCTCCTTCGTCACTCTGACCAAAAAAAAAAAAAAATGATCTGAGTGATTATTTACTCATGTGCCCATCTGACATTTTACTCCTGCAGGTGACACGTGCAAGTCGCTCAACAACGGTTACATGTTTGTCGCTTTCCTTTTTTTTTTTTTTTTTTTTTTTTGGTGAAATTATGTGAAAGGCACGACGTGGGCGCACAACATTTGGAGGGAAATTTTTTTCTGCCCCAAGATCGCTTCGTGCATAACTGCGGGAATGCCACAAAATGGAGCCGTAAAATAAAAAGCGCACCGCGGCGAGTGCCGCTACAGCGACTGTGGTAGGGGCGTCAACAAGCTCATTAAAAAAAAAGAACGGCACTGCGAGGTAAGTGAAAAAAAAAAAAAAAAAAAAAAAAAAAAAAAAAAAATTCCCAGCCGATTATGTAACCCCCTTGAAGTGAATAAATTTTCCCGTCGGCCTGCCCGCGAAAGGCTAACCCAGTTGAAACTGGAGTCGCCCAGCCAAAAGGGGAAAAATAAATAAAAATAAATACAAACAAGAGCTTACATTGACGGGTACGCCTATGTATATGACATACGGGACGGATCCACGAGCACGTCGCACCACGCGCGTAGAATGAGGTGGCTGGAAGGAACGAAGAAGTAGCAGGCCATTTGGGGGACAGGACGCCACCACCCCTTCAAGTCAACACCGCGCCGCTGTGCCATCGCGTTACCCACCGGTTCCCCTGCAGCATGGAAATAGTGCAGGCGCAGCCGCACGAATTGGTGGCCGAGGAAAGGGAAGGAGGAGGGGTGCGGCCTGGCCCGGGCCCAGGAGGAGGTGAGAGAAAAACGGGGCTCTACTTCCCCAACATGTTGATAAGCAGTCACAAGGGGGAAGTGTACTCGGTGAATTTTTCATCGGATGGAAAATTCCTCACGTCAGCCAGCTTCGATATGACCATAATGGTACACAGTGTATACAACGAGTGTGAAACTTTGAGCGTGTTGAGGGGACATAAGAATGCCGTTTTGCAAGCCAAGTGGTGCCGAGACGATACACACATATGTAGCGCATCTGCCGACTTCAATGCGTTCTTGTGGGATGTAGAAAATGAAGAGAAAGTCAGAAGTTTTAAAGGACACACTAGCATCGTCAACGGCTTAGATGTAATTAATTATAATTTGTTTGCTACCTGTAGTGATGATTCTACTGTGAAAGTTTGGGACTTTAGATGCAAAAAATGGGTTCATACAATTTCATATGATTATCCCTTTTTAGCTATCTGCTCAGACAAAAAAGGGGAATCTTTTTACGTGTCTTCTGCAGACGATAAAATAAGCAAGTATAGTGTTACCAGTGCAGAGTTAGAGGATACTTTTTCAGGCCACAAGCATTACATAAGTGGTCTAGCTGTAAACAACGAAGAGACTGTCTTGGCATCCCTCAGTGCAGATGAGACGATCTGCTTGTGGGACATTCAACCTTTCCCCTGTGACGACAAACTCTTGTTTCAACTACCAGCACCCAAGTTTAACATCGATTACAATTTAATTAAATTGTCCTTCAATAATGACAGCTTGCTTGCCTGTGGCAGCGGAGACAACCACCTGTACGTTTATGATTATAAACAGAAGATGCTCAAGTATACCTTGCCTGGTCATACGAGCACGATAAACGACGTTGCCTTTCATCCCTATGAGGAGATTGTGGTGTCCTGCTCGTCGGACAAGACGATTTTCCTCGGCGAGTTGTGAGGGGGGAAGACACACGCATTAGTGCGCAGCGCTATGTCTGCCTCCACATCCTGCACACCCTGCACGCAAAATAAACTGTGCAGTAACTTTTTTTTTTTTTTTTTTTTCCTTTTTTTTAAGGACTCCAAAAAACGGGGTTACATATATTTTGTTGGATGAGCGATATGGGTTACAAACTTTTTTTTTTTTTAAGAAAATTTACAGTTAATGGGTTATAATGTTGTTTTTTTTTTTTTTTTTATAACTCTCACAAAAGTGCAACATGGACAAATGGGCCGCCCACGCGTAGGGGTGACTCGTTAAATGTGTAGAAGAAGCTCTGGGAAATAATAAAAAAAAAAAAAATGATAATAATAAAAAACACGTGGGAAGGATGCACGGCTTGGCAAACACAGGGTATCACGCGCTGATTCGCGGTTCCAGCGACACCTCCCTGCACTCATGTTGCTACTCGCAAGGCTACTCACCATGCTACTCACCATGCTACTCACCATGCTACTCACCATGCTACTCACCATGCTACTCACCGTGCTACTCACCATGCCACGCGTGTGGGTACCCCTCACTTGATGATAATTTCTACGAGGTTCTCCCTGTCCGAGTAACACAGGTTGTACTTGCGCAGGCCAAGGAAGTTATACATGAACGAATTAAACTGTGTGCAGAGTCGCATGATGAGTTTGCAGGGCGCATATTTTTCTGTTACGAGGAAATGTCCCAGTTGGAGGAGCCCCTTGCTCATATTTTCATAGGACAAGTCATTAATGTAGTCAATTTCGTAAAATAATTTGTCCTTGGCATTAAAATATAAATTGTCCTTAACGTGCACATAAGCATTGTCATTAAAGTCGAAGAAGATATTTTTCTTTTGGTCATAAATGATATCGCTTTCCATTCCTTCACTGCCTGCCATAACACACTTCAAATGTTTCAGTCTGTTTTCCCTCTGTGGGAAGCATGGAATATTTACCTGCTCTTCGTCCACATCACCATCCCCGCATGTATCACCGTATCCCTCTTCACCCCCCGCTTCTCCGTTGCATGTATTTTCCCCCTCCTCGGAGTTTCCATGCGCAGTGTGCATCATTGCAGAACCACTATTACTATGATCCCTCTGCAAGTTGGCACCAGAACCAGAAGTTTTAAAAAGTGATGGCAGACGCATGTCCGCTAGGTTGAGCGAATTGGTTTGTTCAAAAGAATTGATCTCAATATTGCCATAATCGAAGAGAGAAGCAGCACTCCGGGACAGATCATTTGATCCCATGTACCTGCTACTATTACAATCAATTGTGCATGCTCTAAAGTAATGGTCGAAAAACTCCTTGTTCACTTTAATCTTTTTCTTTACAGACTCAACTCTCTTCTTATAACATGTGTCTAACAGCCCCACGTACTTCTTATGGTTGAAGGCAATGTATTTGTTATGATTATTCCAGCTCAGTTTTGCTCTATTTTTGGAGTACACATTTTTTAAATTACGAATGTTCTTTGCAGCTAGTTTTACAAAATTATTATTCATGAGCTGTTCATTACAGTTGGCGTTTTGTGTGTACTGTTCCTTTTGCTCATGCAGCGATTTCTTCACCTCCTCGATGTATTGGTTCACATATTTTGTGTAGGCTTCTCCTAGGATGTTATAATTTTGACCCAAGCACTGTGCGCTCAACAGCCCCTCTGCGTCTAGGCGTTCCTTCAGCTGCTCCACGTTCATGTGCTCCGCCACGCTTCGTATGTTGACGCGCTTCGCCATGCCCGCCAGGTTCACGTGCTTTCGCACATTTTCCAAGTTCACGTGTTTTCGCACATTTTCCAAGTTCACGTGCTTTCGCACATTTTCCAAGTTCACGTGTTTTCGCAC
>NW_012192586.1:348601-360366 GCF_000956335.1 Plasmodium fragile | reverse complement strand
ACGTGCTTTCGCACATTTTCCAAGTTCACGTGTTTTCGCACATTTTCCAAGTTCACGTGCTTTCGCACATTTTCCAAGTTCACGTGTTTTCGCACGTTGTCCAAGTTGACCTGTTTTCGCACATTTTCCAAGTTCACGTGCTCCGCCAGCTGTGCTATGCCCGTTGCGCACGAGTTGTCCTCCACAAACGCGCGCGCATTCTTCACGCAATCATAGTTTTCCAGGTACCCCCTGGCATTCGTGCAGTCGTAGTTCCCAATCGACTCCAACGCCTTGGAGTAATTAAAATTCTCGTAATAGCCCAAATGCGTAGGCATGTATTTTTTCATTTCCGCAAAAGGCGTTGCTATGCAGTTCATGTTTTCTTCAAAAAACCTATTTATGTCCTTTTCGCCTGAACAGGTCAGGTAATTTGTAAAGTTACAATCGTCTGCTTCCCTCTTTGTGTCTCCATCCCCTATAGAGGTGGAGAATGATCTGTTAAAATCGGAATTGTCATAAGCGTACGATGAATCTCCTGCATTCCTATATAAATGTCTTAATCCAAACGATTGCGATTTTGCATTCATCATTTTTTGAACTTGTGGTTTGGCCACATCTCTGTAAAAATTTCCAACGTGTGTTACGTAGTGTTTGACAAAGTCGGTGTAGCTTTGGTCAAAGCGGCTGCTGTATCCTCCTGGTTGCTGATCATTGGTGTGAGAATGTTTCTTGTGTGTCTCCATCCCTTCCACACCATCGTTCATGTTTCTTCCTGATAGGCTATGCTCTTCCGAGTCTTCCCCTTGGGGGTAATCAAAATGGTGTGCGCTTTTAAATTTCAGCTCGGTCAACACATTGTTCAGTTTCATTTGCGTCTGCTGTCTCTGGATGCACTGGTTGATGGCCTCGGTCTTGTAGCGCCTGAGTTGAGAGTCTTGAAAGTTCTCTCCTCCTTTCTGCATTGTGTCGCTCTCCCCAAGGCTGTCTCCCCGTATGTACTGCTCATCCGTTTCTCCTGCACAACTGCTGGCCGTAAATGGGTTGCTCACGATGTTCTTTCCGATCTTTCGAGCCTCCTCTGCCGATAACCTCTGCACCGCGGCGTTGTTATCTGACAGGCAGGCCTTGATGTGCACATCTTCAAAGCTGTACTCTCGAATGGACGACGCGTTCTCGTTAATCATGTTATGTATGTCGTTGTCCTCAACAATGTTTGTTGTTTGTTCCTGGGTCTCTCCTTCGCTCATTTGTGCATTCACCATTTCGGGGGTCGCCATCAGCTGCATATCTCCCAGCAACTTTAGCTGCTCGGGTTCCCTCATTTGAGTCACGTCGCCAGCATCGTCGCGCGTGTCTTCGGTTAAGTGGTCTGCCTCTGCGGATGCTTCTTCCTCTTCTTCTTCCACCTGTCTCTCCTCTTCAGATTCGCTGTCTTCTGTTTTCTTCTTAGCCTTTTTGGGTTGGTCACTGTCTTGGTCGTCGTCACTTTGGGGTGTTTCCTTTTCCTCTTCATCGCTATCTTCTTCATCGCGGTTGTCGCGATTGTCGCGATTGTCGCGATTGTTGCGATTGTCACGATCGTCACCATCGTCACCGTTTCCTCCGCTGTACTCGCCACTTCCTCTACTTCCTCCGGAGCGTCTCCCCCCGTCGCGACTCCATCTCTTTCCATTCGATTTACTATTCCTATTTTCGTTGTTCCTTCCTCGTCCGCCCATATTCGACGAGTAGCTGTTTCGCGATCTCCTTCGGCCCTTTTTATGGCCGCAATTTCTGAGTTCCTCCGAGCTCACCACCAATTGGGAATTTTTTTTTTTTTTTTTTTCCAAAATGTGCAAATTGGCTAGCGCGTTAATGTAATTTCCTACTTCCCCATTAAGCTCAATGTCTAGCTCATCGTCCATCAATTTTCGCAGATTTCTGATCTCCATAATCCTCCTGTCCATTCGTTGCATGTTTTGCAGTACCTCCATTTTTCTCAATGATCGGAGGGTTACAAAATGGGAGGGTTACAGTAATGGTGGAGAAAAACAACAAAAAAAAAGGAAATTAAAAAATTGTGTTAAATTTCACCTGACCAGGCAAGAATATTTCTCTTCTTTTTAACGCTATATAGGATGGTAATTTTTTTTTTTTTTTTTTTTTTTTTCTGGCTAGTCGGAGAGTCATTCCAAAGAAAAGTACACAACGAAAAAATCGTGTACTTTAAAAGTCTTCACACATGTGTGTACGTTTTAATTATTGACGTAAGTACAAATATGTGTAAATAACACAAACGTACGAACGAACACACGTGTTGTAAAGTTAAGTGAGGTGATAAAGAAGAGTGAGAAACGGAAAAATTACTAGCAAGTAATGCAAATTTTTCTTAATTAAAAACAGAATCAATGAAATATAACCAAATGACAATCCACACCACACCGCTTACAATTGCGCACGTGTGTTGGAAAAAAAACAACATCCAAGGGAGTTTAGAAAAACGATGTTGTACGAACCCCGTTTAATATAAGTTTTCCCCCTAACGTAAGAATGTTTCTCTCTCCTAATGCTTCTCCGCAGCAGAATGTTATACATAAAGAATTTTGTTATTATTCACGCATGATCGTTTGGTATTTAAAGCACTGGTCACGATATTCGTAAATTTTTGCGTAATCAAATGAACGGGAGAAAAAAAGTGTACGCACCTGTGAAAGTTCTCCACTGCCAAGTATGTGTGTAACGCGTGTGTGCACACAAATGAATCTGTATATGTAATAGGTAGATATACACACACGTTTACGCTCTGGAGAAGTGCCGACCACCAAGGCTATAACGCTGAGCACTACGGGAACTCGGAAAAGCGTGCGTCAAATCAAACTGCACACATACATACCCACACACGCAGTCATGCAAAAAAAAAAAAAAAAAAACAATACTGATTAATTAATTTGTAAACTCATTTTCACATCTTGTTCTGTGCACAAGAACAGAATGCAATAGCTCGCGCGAAATTGCTTGTGTGTGTTGAATCTACAAGTGTTGACAGAGTAGAACAAGTGAAAAAATGAAGCGCGTTGTTAAAGCTATGTAAATATACATGGTGTGTAATTGTTTCAGCCGAAATTGTTGCCTCTTTTTTTTTTTTTTTTTTTTTCACATTTAAAAAATTTTTGGAAAACTGGTGAGGGCAAATTTATTAAAAAAGGGGTTATAATTGCGCATGCAACAAAGACAGAGAAAAAAAAAAAAACAATGTAACGGTGTCGTTATGGCACACCCAACATGGTTAGGAGCAGTCGGGTGGTGATAACTCATCAGCGCTGATCATTGTGGGCACTTCCTCAACGTTCTCCACTTCTTCCATTTTGGTAATTTTCCGCTTTTTCGCTACTGTTCCTGGTCGCTCTCAACCAAGTGAAAAAAAAAGACCACCCATCAGCCCCCGCAGATATATCTGCTCGTGTGTGTATACATACTGACACCACCCCGTGGAGGAACAAATTTGCCAAGTTCGCTGGACAAGTAAAAACGTGCTTGGTGCGCGGCTCAGTGAACATGTTCGCCGTCTTGCAAATGCTGAGTTATGGAAACTGAAGTCACCACATATGTGACGCGGTGTGGAAAAGAAGGAAAAGTTTTCCTTTTTATACAAATGTGCTTATGTGTTGCAAACGCATGAAGCGCAGAGGGTGTGTGGTGGGACACAAATGCGCATGGCAGTGCGCCAAAATGGGGAAACAAATGAAAAAAAAAAATTGGGTAACGTGGAAAAAGCATGACTGCACGCTGTGCTAGCAAAGCAAATGTGGCGCCACGAAAAAAAAAAAAAACATTGGCGAAACGCTTTTTCCAGCTGCACATATATATACGTGTACGCGCAGAGATCGACGGACGCATGCGTGTTAGGTGGCCATTTGGAGTAGACTGGCCTGGACTGTGTGTACCAAATCACGAATGGCGACAGAGGGGTGATTGCGGAGGTGGTTTAGCTTAAGTTTGTGCAAGAATAGTATGCGCCTTTTGTTTCTTTTTCCCGGTTCACTTGGGTGGCCACTCGGTGGAACTATCGTGGAGCGTGCCCCCTTGCGCGCATTTTTCTTCAGGAGGATGTTACACTCGGAAAGCAAAAAAAGAATAGCCAATTCATTTCCTTCAAACAGAATTGGATTCACATAAGCACAAATCATTTTATACGTTTCATTATCATTAATGTAGGACATAATTCTCAGGGTGATTCGAATGGACAGAGCTCGGATAAAGCTATTCTTCGTCTTGTAAATATTTGCTAGTAAATATGGGAGGATGTAAATTTTGACCCATTTTCTGCTCATGATTTTACAAAAAGTGATTAAGTGTTCATAAAACTCAAACAAAATAGTTTCATCAGTGGCGTATTTTAAAATGTGCACTAACTGATTGCGAAGTGTTTTTAACATGTCCATGTGTTTCACTTCCGAGATGGTGATCTCATCAGGGCCTTTTTCCTGTCCATGCTGCTCTCCCTTTAAAATTTGTTTTTGCCTTCTTCCACCTTTTTTCAACAGACTCACATTATATATATATTGAACGGTCACATTTGCGACTAGCGGTAAATATTTCACATAAAAATATTTCTCAATTTTTTCTTTACTGTCCTTGAGAGAGAAAAAGGACGGCAAGAATTTTTCCACGTAGGGGTACATATGTTCGTATGCATTTTCATTGTGTATAATTTTGTAAAAGCATTTGATGATTATAACTTTTAATTTTTCACCTGACTTGTTCATACAAAACAGTAGGAAAGACGCCACTTCTCTGTTGAGGGTACTATCGTTGAGATGGTAAATTATGCAGTAGAGCATTTCGAGGCAAAGCAACTTGGTCGACTCGTATGTGAGGGAGTGGTACGAGGTGATTATCATGTTTACCAGTTGAAATACGTCTTCGTTGAACCTCCACTTGGGGTAGCGGAAAGTATTCGTATTGCTCCCCCCACTGGCGTTGCTGCACCGATGGTGGGAACCGCGCCTGATGTAGGCACCCCGAAAGAGGGGCGCGTAAATTTCCCTTTTGCAGATCTCCAAGCCGCTAAATATATCAATGTAGCTTTGGTCCTTGTGGAAAATCGCATTAAACAATGTTTTGTAAAAGGTTAAGAAATTTTTATAAAACTCGTGGGCGTTCTTGTACGATAGGGTGGGGAAGGGAAAGTGGCACGTTGAATGGTACGCTCTACTCGTTCGGCTGTGTCCCCCGTTCACCTCTCGCCTGTGTGTCTGCCACTGCTGCAACAGCTGCGTCTTCACGTCATCTGCGAAGTCACTGCCCCTGATGTAGGTCTCCATCTGTCGCTTGTTGACACCCGTGGTGAACTCCTCAACGAGGTCTACGAAGTGGGCCAGGCGACCCGCGTAGCGCCCCAGCCCGTGTCGTTGAGGTGGGCGTAGCGGCGCGCTTAGCGGCGGTGGCTGCGTTTGTGGAAGTGTCTTCTTGTCTTTCCCCTGTGAGCGCCTTGAGGAGGGGTGTGTGTCCCCCGAACTGCTTCCCCCATCACGTGCGTGGGAGCTCCCCTGATGATGGAGTCTACAAGGGCTCCTTGCGTCATCCCAGTTTTGGGTGCCCCCCATTCTTAGCATTTCATATTTGTCCTGTTCCTTTTTCGCAAATATGTCCAGGTGGAACAGAATGAACGGTAAGTTAAAATGAAGCAGCAAGATAAAAAAGTCTGCATTCTTAAACACGGGGTGCAGCTGCAACAGGGTCAAAGGAAAAAACACGTACTTGTATGTACTAGGAAAGACATAATAGGACCAGTATTGAAATATATTAAAAATATTTTTTTTTTTTTGAAGGAAGAAATGATTGATGAGGGAGTATACGATAAATGGGTGTTTTGCTACGTTCACAATTTTCCATATTTTGTAGGGCACTCCCTTTTCTTCTCTTTTGTCTGTGTGTCGAGCGCGTCTGCGCGGGGGGGGTGCTCGGCCCACCTCTCCATTGCCATCCTCCGCAGGGTCCTCCTTTGCCGCGTCAACCTCTGCAGTGACAACCTGCGCGTCGACAACTGCCGAGGAGTGCTGCACGCCCACCTCTAACCCCTCTCTGCAGTCTGTTCCCCCCCAATCCCGCGGCACGTGCAAATCGAGTCGGTCGGAAGTGGCCCTGTTGATCCTGTCCCCTACTCCCTTGTTATCTGCCCCGAGCACCTCACAATCGCTGTGCGCATGGGGAACCTCCCCGAACGAATCTGAGTCACCCCCTCCCCCATATGGAGCAGTCCTACTTTTATAAACAACCTCATTCTCCATGTTTGCTCCATAAGTAGTAAGGCTTTCCCTGTGAGACTTGGCCTCATTGACCGGACTCAATGTCCCGTTGTTATAAAAGTCGTTATAAATGTTAATATAATTTACGCTGTTAATGTAATGATAATTGTAGTGCTTATATTTGTCGATGTTCATTTTAACATGCTTGTTTTGTTGAAAATAATTCTCCTCTTCGTTTTTAATCTTTTTGTTTATAAATGGTAAGGAGAGTGCGTGAACGAAGTTGTGGCTTGTCGTCTTCTTTGTGGAGAGGTGTATTACATGTTCTGTACTGTCCACACTACCACTACTGGGGAATACGCAGTCTGTATATTCTTTTCTTTTTATTCTTTTCACTTTAGCATTTGCTTTACCTTTGGCGCCGTTTTTCTCTACCCCTTTTCCACATCCCCCAAATTGGAGCATGCCTTGCCTACTCCTACCACGATAAAAATTGTATTCATTTTTGTCGTGATAATTCTCCTTTAGAAATGCGTAGGATACGTTTTTATCGCTGAGCAGAATTTCCAGCACCAGAATTCCCAGGTTGAAAATGTCATCCTGCAACCTCTGCAGGCGCTCCAGTAGGCTGCTCCACTTGTCTTCACACCTGCGACGTGATACGTGTACAGGCATGCGTGTGTAAAGGCATATGTATATGTGCACACATGTGTGATATTGAAGCAGAGTCACACGCTGCGGCGTTAAGTCACACACCCAAACGCACCTAACACCTGGAATGAAATACAGGTACTTGTTCAATATGTTTATGTCCGTTATGAGTATGTGCATGCTATTTTGAAGTAACAAATTTTCGCTCTTTATATGACCATGGTATATGCCGAGCGAGTGCAACTGGATAATGGCGAGAAAAATTTGAAAAAGGAAAAAGTGTTTGAACGGCTTGTTGTTTCTCTCGTTGAAGAGGTAGTGATCCAGGCTCTTAAACACAAACGTTCTGTATATGTAAATATTGTTTTCGTATACGCTCATTCGGTTGTAGGGCAGGCTGCAGGGGCAGAAGGGGTAGATGGGGGTAGGGGCACAGATAAGGGCACGGTTAGTGGTGGAACATAACAACGACATGATTTACGGTGCTCTCCCTCTCTGGAGAGAACTTACACATTTGGGAAGAGGTCAAAGGAGAAGAGAAACTTGAGCGTGTACAGAATCCTTTTTATTTTTTGCGTTTCGCATCTCAGCTTGAACACTTTGATCAGCACATGTCCCTCGTTGTTGTTGATTCCCTGCAGGGGTGGGTTGCATGATTTTACGGGGTTAGCCACTCAAGTCAGGGGCGCACTCGCAACAGCGTTAAGAGTGCTACGACTACGCGGGACGCTACGAAAACGCGGCGCTCTACAACTCCGTGTACGCCTTACCTCCAAGACATGGCAAAATGAATTCAACGCGTAGCAATTCATAAAAACAAAATGCTCATACTTGAACAAGTAACTGTAAATGTTATACAGGTTGTTTAAGTACTTGCCGTAGATGTCGTCCAGCTGGGTGGAACTGCACCCTGTGCCACTATACAGCGTGTTCCCCATCGTTCACAAAAGACAGACGCCGTGTTATCACAAAAAAAAAAAAAAAAAAAAAAAAAAAAAAAAAAAAAAAAAAAAAAAAAAAAATGAAAAAAAAAAAAAAAAGCGAAAACGGTGCTAACAAACGAATTGGATTTTAAAAATACTGCTATTGATAATTCAACAAAGTCAGCAGAGGTGTGGAAAGGACAGGGGAGGCATATTCTACCACAGCCTGTCCCTGCTGCGAACGCAGCACTTTCCACCCATGGACACTGCTCTCTCGTAAGCTTTAATTCGAAGCGCAAGGGACAGCCCAGCGACAACCCATCGAGGGGGGGGGAGCAAACAACAAAAAAAAAAAAAAGGTAAAAAGGTACAAAGCGCATAACAACTTATACATACCATGTGCTGTGTGCAATGTGACACGTTTCATTATGTGTCGCAAAGGCACATGCTCGGCAACATCGCTTACGCGAATGTGCCCAATTTTGTTCTCACTGCTGCGCCACCCATTCGTTTGTTAAGGATTACCCTAATGCAACCTGCACGCGGAGAAAAATATATACATACGTTTACCCCCCTATGACCCAGCGTCATTTATTGGTTTAATTTGTTTTAAGATCGAACGGGGGACCTGTTGCTTGCCAACGCATTGGTGGGGAACAGGCTGCCGCAAAAATGCGTTTTGCAGCTGATCATGCTTGGTAGTTTGCTTTGCGCAGTGCTATTTTTTTTTTTTTTTTTCTCTCATTTTTGGCTCCCTCCCCGCAGCGATCGGAGAATTCATTCCACGTGCGCGCTGTGGGGTTAATCGTCCAGGTGGGATAAAATAAATGAACAAAATAAAAAGCGGATGCTGTTTATTCCTCTAACATGTAGCGTAAAAATAACTCAAGAGGAATGTTAATCGGGTGAAATACTCACCAGTTTTACAGTTGTGTGCGGTGAGGGAAAAAAAAAAAAAAAAAAAAAATGGGAAATCCAAACAAACATTCTCGTCAAAAAGGGGAAGCGACAAAACTGTTAAAAGATAAAAACGTGTGTGTTGATGAAACACGCGCTTGTCAAATTGGCTGTTTAAAAAAAGAATGCTCATCCGAATGGACGTAAGAACAAAACGGGGCGGGCAGAAAAAGCCTGTGACATGGGGGAGGATTCGCATAAATTGCATCGCGAACAAGCGTAACTTGTGTAGGTAGGGCTGGTAAGCTTGTATATTTTTCCTCCATAAACAAGTGCGCTAACCGATGCGCCTGGCTCGTGGTATCATATGTCCAATTCAAGATCGCAAAATAATTCTTCGTTGCACCACTTGGCCTCCCCTGAAAAGGAAAATGAAGAGCGGAATAATGAGCAGTGGACGGAGGAAGAGTGAACATATGAAGAGCGGCTTTAATGGAGAGCAGTTCTAATGAGGACTGGACGCATGCTCACACTCGTTTCCTTTACCCTCTTCAAATTCTACATCGGCCAAGTTAATTTTTCCCTTCTCAAAGAGCTCCCGCCCTGTAGGATTGTCCGACATATTAATAGCTTTCATTTCAGCGAAAATGTTTTTGTAAAACTCTTTTCGCCATGCGTCGAATTCCTCCTCGGTTACTCGGTACTGCAGGAGGGGGTGAACAAACATCGCGCGAGTAGGTGTGATACAGGACGCCGCGATATACAACACAGAAATGTGCGTTCATGCATATATATATAATACAGGTATATAGCATAGTGGGTGTATAAATAAAAGCGTGCGAAGACGCACCCGTTCTTCACACAGCTCCTTCAACTCCAAAACATTTTCGTAATCTTCTGCGTCCGTCTTGTCATCGGAGTCCTCATCATTCATTTCTTCTTCATCCTCCTTGGGTTTCCTCTCCAGCATTTCGTCGTACATGGATTTTTCTTCAATGTCTTCGGACAGGTAGGACTGTAAAAAGGAAGGGGACAAAAAAAAAAAAAAAAAAAAAACGCGTTGGATAAATATAACGTAGGGAAAATATGTTCGTGTCGTTTTAAATAACCCCTGAGTATACAGAACAGAGCCAAAAAATGGTCATACAGTAACACGACAACAAAAAAAAATGTACGATTGTTCGAACGAACTCTCGGATTGTTCCTTCCCCTGGTCTTTACCCTTATATTTTCCACAATGTTATAAATCATGCTGTAGCCCAAGTTATTTTCCACCGTCTCTCGAATTTGCTGGTGCACATTTTCGCGTAGCCTCTTGGTTACATTTTTGCCTGAACAAGTCAGAAAAAAAAAAAAAAATTATATACACAAATATGGACGTTTATAAAAACGCAGCAACTTTGGCAAAAAGGGCCATTCTCCGTAGATGGCCTATCATGGACGCACACAAATGCATAAGGACACGAAACCCCATTTTTATGTGTACATGTCCCCGTTGCATGAGCGGGGTCCTGTCCCAAATGGGCACAAAACAAATCAGCGGAGATACTTCTCTGCACCATCATCCTACCATCGACGATCTTCCATAAGGGGGCCTCGTCCGGGTACCGTTCCGTGTGCTCAAAGAGTAAGTAGAAGGAAATCTTTTTGGCTTTATTTTCAATGAGGATTTTAAAACTCTTGTCGTCTATGCAAATAAATTCATTTGTACATTCGTACAAAAGTGACAAGCTCTCCTTTTCCGCCAACTGTTCGCTTTTGTAATCCATGTTGCCTTCTTCTCAACTGTCGCGCCCATGTGATCGGCGTTTGTGTGGCTACTCCTCTGTTGATCCTATTTAAGTTGTTCACGTAATACATGCACACCTACAAGTGCATATATTTGTGTTCTCTTCAAATGTCAAGTTGGAGGGGACACACCCGTACTCACTCTCACAGTTGTGCGTATCACTTAGTACACGAGCTTTGTGTAACTTGTGAAATGTTTTACGAACAAAAAAAAAAAAAAATTGCAGAGTCAGGCCACGGGACATTCACCGACATTTGTGTTATCCATGGAGCAATTGATGATAGAACAAAAAAAAAAAAAAAAAAAATTGTCAACTACGAGGATGGAAAAAAAAACGTATGTCGATTTATATACCCTCTCGTATTTTTTTCCTTCCCCTGAACGTTGCAAAACGAAACGGTGTTGGAGTTCCCTCTCCGCTCAGTCCTTACGAGGAGCTTTTATACACTTTTGTTGCTAAACAATGGAGTGCTGAAATTGTGGAGGTTGAGTTTGACCTTGTGAGGAGGGACATCATTGCATTAGCTCGAAAGAGTGAGCAATTTATTATGAGTAGGGATGAAGAAACGGGGCCGCTAAAAGGGCAGGCAGTGCAACTGGTTGAACCCCGCTCTGCACATGAGGCAGCATCGCAGGAGGGTATCTCATATTAGAAGTACATCCCCCGCCGTTGCCCACTGTTTGCCATTTTCCAGTGCACAATATGAAGCGTGAATTTAAGCGTTCATTTTGCCGCATATTTGTGCTACCCACTTTTTTGTAACAGCATAAGCACCGTTTGGACAAACAGAATAGGTGGCGTCTTCCCTCCTCTGATCTGTGAACACAGTTACGCATATATTTTTCCCCCACAGATGAGGCGTCATTGGGACGCCACTGCAACGCCATACCTTCGAAAGGGTGTAATGATCTCCCAGTGTGCGTGTTGCTAGACTCATTTATGAACCACAATTATGGCTCACAAAGACAGAGCACTTAAGAAAGACAACTACTCATCACGGTGATCCATTTTAATAAAGAATGGGAGGTGTTAACAAATGGAGACATAAAAATGTGTGTCACCCAGGATGGATGAGCGGCAGACCTCAACACTGCACACACCCTTAATGACACAATAGGAGTGGTTAAAAAAAAAAAAAAATATATATATATATATATATATATACATATATATATTTACATTTTGGTCAGAAACAAACTTTTCCCATGTGTTGTTAATTTGGGAAGAAATTAAAAAAAAAAAAAAAAAAAAGAAATAAATTTTATTAATTAGTTCACTTGGTTGTAAAAAGGCGT
>NW_012192586.1:344358-347260 GCF_000956335.1 Plasmodium fragile | reverse complement strand
AAAAAAAAAAAAAAAAAAAAGAAATTATTTTTAAGCCATAAGTTGTAGACAGGGGGCGGGGGCAAGAAAAATAAAAGAAATGAGAAAAAAAAAAAAAAAAAGGAAAACGAACGAACGGACACAGTGGGGGAGAAAAAGCAACAAAAAAAGGGACGAAGGAGCAGCAAAAGATGGGACGGATATATACGGAAGGTGAAGTGCAAATGGGGCATAATCCTAAACGTTCCCTTCGTTTAACTTGAAAAACGCTAGAAGATTAAAAAAAAAAAAAAAAAAAGAGAGCGCGCGCGAACACATTTATCTACTCAAAGAATACGAGTTATTGTAGCGCATCTGGTTGGTCGAATCCATACTTCCGTAAATCATATGGGCCATGTAAGGCTGTTGGGGGGTCCCCATGATGGGTTGTTGCACTGTGTAGGGTTGTGCGGGAGTTAGTTGTGGCTGTGTTGGGGCATTTAATTGCATATAATGTTCCTCTCCCTTTTTTAATTGCACTTTTAGGTGCTTGCCCGAGACGTAAAATCCATGCATGCCTTTGATTGCATTCAGAGCTGACTCCGGGTTGTTAAAACTCACAAACCCGTAGCCCTTGTTTCTTCCATTCGAGTCCCTTTGAATTCGAGCGCTCAGTACGTATCCGAAGTGTTGGAAGTGCTGCAGGGAGGGGGGTGCGCATGTACATGTATGCGTATGTATGTAGCGGCGGAAACGGTGAGGCGTTACGCCATGTTTCCTTTTGGCGCACCGGTCGGGGTGCCACCCCACGAGATCGACAGAATTGACGTACCTGGTACAATTCCATATCAGTCCAATGTGATGGCACGTGGAAAACGAACACGTTGGCACCAGGAGGACCATACGGCATGGCGGTGCCAGTCTTTCCTGGAATGACTGGGGAAGGGGTAGCAACTGTCTCCTTGGGTTTTTCCCATTGAGAATGACCAGTTACAGAATTGTAATAATATGTGTGCCCATCTGACGTTACGTGCTTTTGCCAAATGCTTTTATTTGGCGCTGGTTGTGGTTCCGTCGTGGCGTTATTCTTGTAGCTAGCGAATCTAACATCTAGTGGTCGTTGGCTGTTAGGAAATATGCACTTGTAATCCAGAGCCTCGATGGCTTTGTATGCTTCGGACCTCTGCTTGTACGTAATGAACGCCCATCCCCTGGGGCTTTGTACCGTGGCGGGCACGTAGTACACTTGGGTGATCACTCCATACTTGGATGCCTCCGTTTTTAACTCCTCCTGGGGAAAGAAAAAATAAGTAGTGCAATGAAATGGACAACGAGCTATTTTTTTTTTTTTTTTTTTTTTTTTTTTCGCATGCACTGTGCAGGTAAAACTGTGAAAAGCTAGCACCGTGAGCGAATCGCACACACACAACGTCTGTTTTAATCTCCATCCTTGTGCGTAGGGGGGGAGCAACTGGGGGAGTAGACTCACCTCTGTAACATCCTTGGGGATGCTTCCAATAAATATTTTGGTTGAATTAGCGGCGGACATTTTTTCCCTTCACAGCTTGGGCTAGTTAAAGGGGAAGAACAAAATGAAACAGTTTGAGGGAGGTTAACTTTTTTTTTTATTTTAAAAATGGCTTGTTGTCTTCTCTTTCTGAGCACAAGTGCGGGTGGAACGTGCACGCGTCCGTTTGAGAATGGGGTCTTCTAAGATTTGTTCAGAGAGCAGCGGATATAACTCTGCGTCAATTCGAGGATCAGCCTATGTCCTGTCGCTCCGCACAAAATGCAAATTTATAAAAATTATACACTTGGGTGAATAATAAAAAAAACAGGAAGATGAAAATAGAACGGTCAATAATTCAGGGCAGTTGTTCACCTAAGGTATCATTTTTCCAGTCTTGTGTTGTTACTTGCACGTTCGTGATTGTTCGAACTTATTATAAATTTTTCTTCAGAAATGGATCAGCGCGTGTCTACCTCCGTCATGCACGTTGGACGTTCATACACGTACATGCATGTGCGTACACTTATGAAAGATGAAGTTAGCGCACAGCTTGCAACTCGGGTGGGTTTTCCATCACACAATGAAGAGTTATTCTGTGCGTAATATTTAGGGCTTGTCCTACCCGTCTTTGTTCACATCTGCGCACTACCCCTTTCTACTGGTTCATATTCCGTATATTTTGTAATAAGGTTCTGCTATGGCCCAGGCAGAAAATGGAGTAGCTCGTAAAAATAACGGCAAGCAGGTTTAACTGTTGTACACCACTCAACGGTCTCTGCTCTTGTCCGTTTGGCGTTTGGTACTTGGGTCAGTCGGCGCGGTAATTCTGTTACTAGTGTGGACGTTTTTTTATTCGCCGCTAATTTTTAGCCGCTGATTGTTCGCCTCAGTGGGCATACGCTTAGGTTAACATTAAACAGGTTAGAAAAGGAGAAAAAAAAAAAAATTTAATTCGGTTCGGTTACAGTGCAGTGAAGGAAGTGAAATGGGGTTCTGAGTTTCCTTCCATTGCGTTTTGATCTAATTTTTGCCGCTTTGTATTTATAATGAGGGTTGGGTGAGAGCCGCGTCCATGCAAGGAGGAAAGAAAAACAAAAAAAGGGCATTCACCTAAACCAAAATTGCGGACCGGCTAGCTACGAACAAAAACTGAAATGGAATGAGGGGGAGAGGCACGAGCGAGGCAACAGCGCAGTCCCAAGGACAACATTCAAGTATGAACAAAAATGGAGCAGCAAAACGGAAAACGATCTATTATAAAAACAAAACCAAATCAAACAACATCCAAAACCAAGTCAAAACCAAAAGAATTCAAATGAAAACGAAACGAAACAAAATAGAACAAAATGAAAAACAAAAAATAACAGCAAAAGGGAAACCCCAAAAAATACAGATATAAATACGCGATTGAAATTTTATAGGTTCTTTTTTTTT
>NW_012192586.1:339215-341194 GCF_000956335.1 Plasmodium fragile | reverse complement strand
TTTTTCAGCTTTGTAGGGAGCGAACCCCCTCCGCGAGTTGCATATCTCACCGCGCTGCTTAAAAAGTTGCGTCATTTGATATGCCTTTTTTTTTTTTTTATTATTTTAAGAAAGCTTTTTGCCATTCAAATTATTTTTTTTATGGTTCGTTTCACCCACAAGGGTTAAACATGGGGAGAGAGATAGAACCAAAAATCCTATTTTGCTTATTTGTTAAATGATAAAAATTGCTTGTAGGGGTTAAAACATGGCTGTTGGGACAAAGAAGCAACAATGTTCAGGAGGCGAAGCTGATGCGCATTTTGTTCCTCACCCTTTTTTCAGCTGTACGGTGTATTTCTCGTACACCCGAACGCCTTGCACCTCCTACCCATAAGTGTGCCTCTGCACGTAAAGACCAAACCGAAAAGGTTTCTTAACGCATAAATTAATCCCTTTGTCACTCCTATATATACCATTTGTAAAAACGTCCCACACATAACTTTGCGTCCAGGTTGTCATTAAAATAAAGGTACATGTAAATGCTTGTATGCATGACTTTACTTTTGTGGACTAACGAACATGGGATGGTGTCACCGTCTGACGCGTCGTCAAAGCAGCTGCAACGACACGAACGGTTCAAACTTGCGACGCGCACATTGCTCTGTGTAAGTTTACCACGTTGCAGTGGTGTAAGCACACGGTTTTCTTATTTTGTAATTTTTTTTTTTTTTTTTTCCATTTCGCGTGAATGCCATACATTTATACGATTTGAAGGGGCGAAGAGAAAAACTGTTGTTCTGACGATGCTCATAAGTTTTAATGAAAAACAGGACAGGGAGCTAAAACGGTGTGGGGAGTGATACTAAGTCGGGACGGGGTACGCCAAATGGGCTGCACTAATTATATGCTCGTATTGAATGTACCACCGTGCACCCTACCCTCCTCAACATCGCCGAAGGGGCCAAAAAAAAAAAAAATATAAAAAAAAACAAGGTAAAAGCGCACTGCTACATGTGCACAATACAAACTGTGGACAAAGTACACACCTGAGGAGAGGGGCCCCAATTGTAGGGCAAGCTCAAAAGTGAATATGTGTGTGTCTGTCTGCCTGTCTCTCTCTCTCTCCGCCCGTTATTATGAACACCTGTGGTGACTGGTCCTTTATATCCTATACAAAGATACACATGCGTGGCTCCTTTCACCTGGCACATCATTTTGGCGTGATGAACCATGGAGGTAATAACCTCTCCATGACGGCCACAACAACACAAAATTTTGAAGCTGATGGAAAAGTATGCCAACACATGAAAGTACACATAAAGGTACACGTCAGCACACATAAACGTTATTGCGTATGTATACACATGCACTTGTAGCGAAATGAAAAGGAGCTTCTTAGCGCATACTGTTCTGCCTGCCATCAGTGAGGGGGGAAAACAAAAAGAAAAAAAAAAAAACACCAAGTTTCCACCTATACACCCAAAAAGGAAAAATACAAAAGGGATGGTAGGAACATTTTCTGCTCTGCTAATTTACTTCTCACAACAACAGTGTGTACATGAACCCCAAATGGGGATATTTTTAATTTTATAAAAATGGAAACAGTGCATGTAAGGGGGAATTGTAATGGATCGTCCCCTTGACGCAAAATTTATTTTCCAAGTATAAAACTTTTTAACGAACATGTCATGTGATTTATAAGCAGGCATATGGAATATCTTTTATTATCTTCCACTCTTTCAGTTAAAAAAAAACGTATTTTCAAATGGCGTGAACATAAGCTCCCTCTCGCTGTGCATATTTCAAAAATTGGTATAGTATAATATACACCATTTTTTCCCAATTGCGATTTTTTTTTTTTTTTTTTTTTTTTTTTTCCTTCCCCCCGCCCATGGGGTAATTTTGTATGCGCTGAATTATTCTTTAAAAATTGTTCTTTTGAGGAGGCCACAGTTTTTCCTTTTCCTTTTTTTTTTTTTTTTTTTTTTTTTTTTTTT
>NW_012192586.1:331922-337767 GCF_000956335.1 Plasmodium fragile | reverse complement strand
TGGGTTTTTGCCCATTTTACCTTTTTTTTTTTTTTTTTTGGCCTTCATTTTTTTTCCCCTTCCCCCCGCGCGAATGAATTACCCCATAATGTGAGGTTCATTTCCCCCTCTGGAAGGGCAGCATACTGGAAAGGGGATATGAAGAGAGTGGGGGGGTACCTCCCCTTTTTTTTATTGACTTCTCTCTGTACAAATGTGCTTTTCTCCTATGAATGTACATTTGTATGTCCCTTTTTATTTTATTTTATTTTTTTTTTTTTTTAATGCTGAGCGATCCGCACAAGT
Organism: Plasmodium fragile; assembly: GCF_000956335.1. NCBI lineage: Eukaryota > Apicomplexa > Aconoidasida > Haemosporida > Plasmodiidae > Plasmodium > Plasmodium fragile. Next base: position 337,482 of record NW_012192586.1, on the reverse strand, counting down.
TTGACCAACAACGACGGCGACAATGATGATGGAGTACCTCGTAAACAGGGAGAGGGAACAACTACTGTGGAACGACCCAAGTCGTTATGCTGTCACAAATAAAAAAAAATATACAAATGAATATCCTTTTTATTATTGTAACGGAGGCAAGGACGACCATGTCGACCTTTGGAATTTTTTAAAATACAAAAATGATGAAATATGTTTTTCTTCGGAGGGGGAAGAGAACAAGTGCATTGCTGAGATAGCCCCAAACGAAGCAACACGAGCAAGAGGCAGCTTGCTGGGGACGCCCAAGAGGACGCGAATGCACTTCGAGTCCGGTGGTTGGGTTGCCAACCTCCTGCAGAGTTACTCCCCGGACTGTGTGCCCCATGGATTGACCCGCAGCGACGGTTTGGAACACCCAGCACGTGGCAGTGCCACACACAGTGTCATATGTAGCACCCCCCCCGTTGATGCTACCCCGGCTAATACAGCAGATGACAATGCAAACGAGCAGAGTAGCGAGCGAGAAGGTGCATGGAAGAAGGTGAGGACCGGCCATGTGGACAACCCGGATGAATCCTACCGCAGTGGATACGCGATTTGGTCCAATGAGCATGTGGACCCAAGCGAAGAGAATGATGGGGCTCGTTCGCAGAGGGAGAAAGAAGGAACAAATGTTGAAACCACGAACACTGCAATAACGCCATCGTTGAAGATTGAAAAATGTACACAGGGGGAGGGATGTAGTGGTGGTCCCTCAATTTGCAGCGGGGAGTGTCGTGGTGCCTTCGTCGGAGCAGATAAATTGGTGCATTTGCCAAACAGGTGGCAAGCAAGAAGTTGCACGGCGGAAGGGAACGACTGCAGTGGGGGTGATGGAGCAGGGAGTTCGTCTAACGGTGGTGGAGCAAGCAATTCACTGAACAGTGGATGCAACGTAGGGGGGAGCGGAGGAAGTGGTGGCAACCACGGTAGTAGTGGCGACGACGGAAAAGGAAATGGGAACCGCGGGAATGGCCACTTGGATGGTGGTCACCAGGAGGATAACCCAGAGGAGGAGAACGACGAAGAAGAAAAGGAAAAGAAGAAGAATGAGCAGAGAAAACGCAAACATGGCGAAGACAACATACAACAGGGGGGTATGACAAACGGTGAGAATGGTTTATACATGGGGGGAGACCCCAAAATGAATTACCTGCCCAATGGAAATGCAATGGTTAATGGGGGGTTCCGCATCGGGCCAAATGAACTAATGGACCACGAAAGGGCACTTGCCATGGGTCAGAGGAAATTTTCACCAGGAGTTCATTACAGCAACAGTAGCAGCAGCATGGGTAAGATGGAAAATGGCCCCATGAATTTCTCCTCCCCCAACAAGATACCGCCACACAGTTTGGTAGGTGCAAGCGGAAATGCGTCCCTCATGAATGGAGCGAAACTTAGCGCCGAAGGTGGAAGCTTCAAAAACGGGACCACCCTGGCGGGAAGCAAAAATGTGGCCATGAAAAGTTTGAGCGGTGGTATTGGTGGAGGTAACATGGGCTTCCCCCCAAATAAATCTTTTATGGCGAACCCACAAATGGGGTTTATGAGCAACGCGAATGTGGGGGGCGCCAAGGGGTCGCGAATGAATGGCCCTCACTTCAAAGACATGAACGATGAGTACTCTACGGAGAGCAAAAAAAAAGACACAGGGAAGAAAGAAATGATGGAAGGACCATTAAAAAGCAGCGACATGAACATGTATCCTAATAATGCCATTGGTGTTGGAAGTAATAACATGAACATGTTTCCCCCTCATGGAATGAATAGCGCCAACGTATTTTTAAACAGCCACATGAGTCGAATGAACAGTCTGAACGCAATGAAAGGGATTGTAAATCCATACAATGCACTAAATATGCCACCGATGATTGGTGCAGGTGGGAGCTCTTACAATTTCCATGTGCCTCCTCCTCATCCCTATGCCAGCATGCATATGATGAACTCTATGGGGCTGATGGGGAGCGGTGTGGGGAGTGCCGCTGCGGCTGCAGGTGGTATGTTTCCTGGAGGTCCCATCAACGACATGCACGCCGGGGTGGTGAACAGTCCAAGCAGGGCAGCCAGCGCCACGCAAGCAGCAACGTCCAAGGGCACCAAAAATGTAAGCAGCCAAAGTGGAGGCGCAAGTGGAACGGAAAATGAGAATGCGAAGAAGAATTCTGGTGACGCGCCCTCAAATAATAAAGGAACAAATAAAATAAATAGCACCACGGAAAATAATAAAAACGGAATTAAGAATATACGAATGGAAGATCTCACCTTTAGTGAAAATGTTTATCTGAAGAATGTAGATGGTCTTGACTTGAGTAAGAATTTTGTGAATGGAAAATATTGCTCCAAGCTACCCCCCAGTGAAAAAATTTATAATATTGTTAATTATATTGTGAAGAATTCCCTTGTGGACTATCTATTAGAATTTTGTAACAACGAGAATTTACTTTATAATGAAAAATGCGACATGTCAGATGGGAACAGCGGGGCGGATGTCGGCCCCAAGGGAGGTGTCACTCAGGATGAGCAGGCAGGAGACAAGGAGAATTGTTCGAATGTGAAGGAGGAGAATGGAGAGGAGAACGCGGTGCAAATTAGTAATGAGGGAGGAGAAGCGGTGGTTGATGACGATGGTAAGGAAGCCGTTAAGAAGGAAGACGAAGCAGTTAATGACGAGGGGACGGTTGTCGTGGATGGTGTTACCTCGACAGAGGAAGCTGCCCAAGACAAACCTGCAGAAGGACAGACGGGACAGGAACATGACAATGGGGTAGTGAAAGATGAACAGCTCAAGGGGGACACCATCTACAGGAATGGCCATAATGGCTGCAGCGGGGGCAGTGGCGGCAATGGCGATTTGCGTAGCGTGGAACACGAAGCGGATGAAAGCAACAAGTACATCTTAACAGAAATAACGAAAAGCATATGCTCCATAATAAACCTTCAGCAGCTCATGCCAGTCAACAACAGAGTGAGTAACCCCAATTTGATTTATGATCCTAACTATGAAACCATTTATTCAAAATGGAAAACTTTTTTAAGAAAGGAGCAATCTAGTGGTAATGTGATAAGCATGTGTTTCTCTAGGGATTTCCTGCACACCGTTTTGCTGTGCAACTATGTAACGATTATTGAAGATTTGAAGAAGACAGCCGTGAAGAAGAAAATAAAGTATTTTTTCCTGCACCTGTGTCTAGAGGCCGGGCTCTCCGTCAACGTCGCCCTCATGCTCTTCATCAACGCGGCCAAGCAGAGCAACAAGTTGCAGGTGAGGAGTGCTTTAGCGGCGGTTTAGAGGCGGTGCAGGAGCGGTTTAGAAGTGGCTTCGACTAGCTCCGTTAAGAAGCCGCTTGGACGTAGTTCACGTACCGCCTCCCCTAACCACCTGCGTGGCGTTCTACACCGCTGTGCTCATATATATATATATTTTTCCCCTCCCGCGTGCAGTCCCTGCTTCCCTCCGAAACCGGCCTGGGATACCTGCACCGAGACGCAGGAGGAGCCAAAGAAGAAAACATGGGTATCATCACCTTCGAGTGCATCACGAATGACCGAGAACCCGATCACCTAATTAAGCTCATAACACTGAAGAACATCTTCTCGAGGCAGCTACCCAAGATGCCTCGAGAGTACATTGTGCGCTTAGTGTTCGATAGGAATCACTACACGTTTTGTCTTTTGAAGAAGAACACGGTGATTGGGGGAGTCTGTTTTAGGCCCTACTTTGAGCAGAGGTTTGCTGAGATCGCTTTTCTGGCGGTGACCTCGACGGAGCAGGTGAAGGGTTACGGCACGAGGCTGATGAATCACCTGAAGGAGCACGTGAAGAAGTTTGGCATTGAGTACTTTTTGACTTATGCAGGTAGGTGTCCCTTCCCCCCGGCGCGGTACCCATTTGGATCGTCTTCGCCGTGTTGTTCATATGTGACGTGTTGACCGTGTTGCTCGCACTGCTCACACTTATCACTCTGCCCATATGTATCGTGTTAACGCGCCGCTTGTTTTCCCCCCCCTCAGACAACTTCGCCATCGGGTACTTCCGCAAGCAGGGCTTCTCACAGAAGATTTCCATGCCCAAGGAGAGGTGGTTTGGTTACATAAAGGACTATGACGGGGGCACCCTAATGGAGTGTTATATATTTCCTAACATAAATTACCTGCGCTTATCTGAAATGTTATATGAACAGAAGAAAACCGTTAAAAAGGCGATTCATTTTATTAAACCTCAAATTGTGTTTAAGGGGCTGAACGTGTTTGTTCAAAATAAAGGAGTGAACAGTGCCATTCACCCGAGTAACATCCCGGGGTTGCTCGAAGTCGGGTGGAAAAAGGAAGTGAAATATTTTCCCAAGAAGGCACAAAATAAGGAAGTACAGCTGAAGGATCAAATTATTAGTGTCCTGGACTTCCTCGAAAAGCAGCAGTCCGCTTGGCCCTTCCTCAAACCCGTCAGCCTGTCAGAGGCCCCCGACTACTACGACATTATAAAAGAGCCCACGGACATTTTGACCATGAGGAGGAAGGCCAGACATGTACGTGCGTGTTTAGCGGCGTGTGTGTGACGCAGCGTGTGCGTTACGTAGCGCGTGTGTTACGCAACTTGTGTGCTACCCAGCTCGTGTGCACAGTGGGCCGAGTGTACCTGCCCGTTGTTACACCCACTCATTTTTACCCCACCTGTGTGCCTTTCTTTCCCCCCCCAGGGCGAGTACAAAACGAAGGAGGATTTCGGAATCGAGCTGAAGCGCATGTTTGACAATTGCAGGCTCTACAACGCACCCACGACGATCTACTTCAAGTACGCGAACGAGTTGCAGGCGCTCATATGGCCCAAGTACGAGTGCATAACTGATGGAGGAAAGTGAGCTCATAACCTTGGAGTAATTTTTTAAAAAAAAGGGAAGATGGTGAAAATCACTATTTTGAAGGTAAAGGGACAAGTACTACACCTATTAGAGACGTTGCCTTTTTGCGTCGCCTACTGGGCATATTGCGAATGGTGCGTATGTATGTACATGTACATATGTGTGTGTGTACATATTTGTATGTACATACGAATAAGCGCATGGTCATATGCACTTGGGTACACCATTCCTCGAGCGGACCCATCATACTCTTACATTCGCTGTTAATATGCGCTTGTGCGAGGGTACAGATGCGGACGCGTCTTCCAACCCCGTTAACGTCAACTAGTCCTGTTTTTTAGCGTATCCCTCTGCTTGCATCTTCCTCGACTGCCACATTTGCCGCGTCTGCTGCTCGCACTTCATGTTGGCGTTGATGTGCATCCCACCCTGTCACCCCCGTCCTTTTATTTATTTTTTTTTCTTTTCCTTTTTCTTGCCCTTTTTCTGATGTTTCGTTTTTCCTTGTAGTATATGCCAAGGTCATTCCGCATTCACGCTGGCTTTTTTTTTTTTTTTTTTTCCCATTTTTTACGTTATTTTGTCAAATTTTCCCGCCTCCATTTTTGCCCCTTTTTTGAAAAGGTGAGCAAAGACGCGACAAAAGAAAAAAAAAAAAAAAAAAAAAAAAA
>NW_012192586.1:328635-329890 GCF_000956335.1 Plasmodium fragile | reverse complement strand
TTTTTGCCCCTTTTTTGAAAATTTGTTCAAAAACACAAAAAAAAAAAAAAAAAAAAAAAAAAAAAAAAAAAAAAAAAAATTGTTTTTTTTTTTTTTTTTTTACGCAAATTTTAACTTTTACAAAAATAAAAATATTTTAAAAATATTTCATCACGGGTTTAACATCCCAGTTGGATAATTCTCTTGGCTCTTTATCCACTTTGCAGCGTTGTATTTTTCTCTCACCATGTGTGTGACCCTTTCCTTTTTGATGCTGCAAAATGAGCCAGCTCATGCCTTTGGCGATTCCCCCAAATGCCCATTAATTGCTTAAAGCAAAATTTGGGCGGCCACAGCCATCTCCTTCGCGTGCGCGTCGTAGTTACTTCGTTGAAGTGAGTCATTCAGGCAACTTGCAAAAATTTTTCTACACCATCGCCTGCATGTAAAAGACGCGCGATATAGGTGTGCATTTGAATTAGAGAAGCACACCCTTTTGTGAGTGTGTGCTGCAGATCTCCCCTTATACACCCCACCACAAAAAAAAAAAAAAAAAATGATAATCAAAGGGGGAGTGGGAGAACGTTTACAATTTTAGGTTACCTACATGGTGTGTATACGTTAAAAAGGGGCCAAATTACATGAACATAAAAAAAAAAAATAAAAATAATTTACCATCCTTTTCGGAGTGGTACACATAGACGCCGTAATGTTAGATCAGCCCTTTATGGGGTGTAGTTGGCTCACGTAGCCCCTTCACAGCTAAGAGGAGAATTTGCGTAGACACGTATAAATATAAATCATATGAGCTTTCCCCAACATGTTCTGCAGATAAAAATTTGAATGAAATGCCAATTTTTTTTTTTTTTTTTTTTTTTTTTTTTCGAATGAACCACGCAACCTCTGGGAAGAGTTAGCACTGGTGCGAGCGTACACATAGATGTATATACAGCGGCATGTGAATTCGGGCTCGCCAACCGGAGAAAAAAACGTGCCGTGTGGGACCCCCCCCAAATTGGCGCGACCAAGACACAACACGGAAGATATAAAGGCGTAGTATAACGCATGAGCAGACGCATGAGGAAACACCCCATATCCTGACCAGCTTACCCATTTTTTTTTTTTTTTTTTTTTTTTTCCTGTGCGGTTTTTTTTTTTTTTTTTCCAGTTAATATTCACATCATGCGGGGCGTTTTACAGGAAGGGCGTGTTTAACTTGAGGTTGCACAGAAATGTGCTCCTGTAGCGAAGCGTTGAAAAAAAAAAAAAAAAAAAA
>NW_012192586.1:321849-327129 GCF_000956335.1 Plasmodium fragile | reverse complement strand
TTTTTTTTACCCTTTTTTTTTTTTTTTTTTTTTTTTATCCTGTGCGGGTAAATCTGGCAGACATGAAAAAACATGTTTCATCTATACGAATTATTAATGTTCTTTTTGAGGAACCCGCGAGACAAGTATGAGGAGGATTTCCTAGGACCCATTTTCCTTCACTTCAATGGAAAAAATTATTACAGACGAGATATGATTATTAACAATCGACGAGGGGAAAAACTCAAGTGCTCCTTCTTTACCCCATTTAATTATAATGAAAATACACCTTGTGTTATTTATACTCATTCGAGTTGTAGCTGCCAGCTGGAGGCACTGGACGTCTTGCATATTCTTCTTATTTGCGAGTGCTCAATTTTTTCTTATGACTGTTCGGGGTGTGGGTTGTCCGACGGTTACTTTTCTACTAGTGGCTGGAATGAATCCCAAGACCTCTTTCTCATTCTGCACCACTTGAGGAATGTAGAGCACGTGAAAAACTTCGCCCTCTGGGGGAAGTACTCGGGTGCAGTCAGCTCCATCATCGCTGCGTCTCTGGACGCCAACATTAAGTTGCTGGTAAGGGGTGTCTCGCTCGTGCACCATGCATTCAATGCGCCTCGCTCCCAGGCGATACGCTGCGATGTGCATGTCACCCACTCGAGCACCCCTCCCCGCCGCTTCTTCGCAGATCGTGGACTCCCCGTACGTGTCCCTGACCGAGCTGTACAAGACCACGTTCCACCTGAGCGCCAAGGGAAAGGGAGAAATTATTTTTAAGAACATCTGCCTATACTTTGCAAAAAGGAAAATAAAAAAAAAGTTCCATTACGACATAGAAAATATATGCCCAATTTTCTTCATCGAAAATGTAACCATCCCCACGATATATATAATCTCACGGAATGACAAAGTGGTTCACCCAGCCCACAGTCTATACCTAGCATACAAGCAGAAGAGTGAGCAAAAAATTATTTACACATGTGAAAAGGCAGCCCATGCATACGAATCCTTTTCATATGATAATAAATTAACAGCAGCCATCCGCACGGTCTTATTTGGAACAGAAAAAGCAGATATAAAAAATGTGTTCAGTCTATATACATACATGAGAGTTTTTAATGGACTCATGGAAAAATATTCGCATGAGTTTTGCTTCATTGATTCGTTAATTAAAAAAAAGTTGTGTAAAAAAAATAAAATAATTGACAAGGTGAAGCGCTTCATATGTTTCAAGTACCAATCGGCGGATTCCCTCTCTTCATCCAGCTGCTTCAAGTGAGGCTCCTATCGATGCGGCGGTTCTATATATATACCATGCCACGTAAGGCACTCTCCCCCCCCATCTCAACAATGGACGGAGCGCAATGCGTTTATCTTCACTGCTCACCTATTTTTCTATGTCCCCCCCCCTCCAGCCAATCCACCATCGATTCTATCCGTCATGCGAATACGAGTAAGGAGTTCGCCCCATCATATGATATACATTTTGGGGGAAGGGGATATGCGTCCTATTTGGCGCCCCTTCACTGTATTCCCATTCACATAACCGCTACTTTGTCTCTTCCCCCCCCCCCACACACACACACCCATACCAGCAAGCGAAAATGACTACATGCATTACGAGCCATCCAAGAATGACCTGTGTTGGAAATACAAAAGTGTATCAGGTGAACAGACCGAACGAGACAATCACGGTCTGAGCGAAGAACAGGATGCACGAGACCATCACGGTCTGAGCGAAGAACAGGACGAACGAGACAATCACGGACTGGAGGACGAATATGAATACCCATTTGGCGATGATCACGATGAACACGATTTTATGGGTCGCCAGGATTCAACAGAGAACCTACTTGATGCATCTGCCCTCAAAGGCTACGATGCGAATAACGTACCGGCGTTCAGGTCAACATATCACCCAGGCGAGCAATTGGGACACAGGCGGTTAAACCTAATGCACATGAAAAGCGCACGAAGTTCCCTCAAGTCAAGTAAGCACAGATATATAACAAGAGAAAAAAACACAACGTGATAAAACAAAAAAAAATGTGCACACCGCGCGACACCTTTTTCCCACCTCTAACAGAAAAGAAGAACACGTACAAGAAATCCCTAACGTGGGACACCAAGCTACAGAGTGCCATCACCTATTCCAAGGAGGACTGCCCCTTCGAGCTGCTAAAAAGTTAGCCTCTTCTTCCCCCTCTTCAAATTTGTACCATTATTAATGTTTTAGTTGCGCTACAGTCAGACAAGTGCACAAACGATCGTGCATGTCGCTGCAGCTATCCTAAAGCGGAGGTAGCTGCATTTTTGCGTCTGTTTTTTTTTTTTTTTTTTCCATTTTATTATTTTATTATTATTTTTTTTTTTTTGTACCGACAACCACGCATTTTTCTCATGTGTGTAATCTGTACCGCCCACTCACCTGAAACTGCCCCGCCTCCAAGATTTGTGGAGAGAGGTTCTTTTATTAAAACATATGTGCAAGACGTTATTCGTACAAAGCTGTTATTTTGCCTTATAGAACACGTGTGTGACTTTTTTTTTTTTTTTTTTTAGTTGCATCACTTGGATGTTTCACCTCGCATAGCGGCCAGGAGGTCACTGCATGTTTGATTGGGCGTCGCTACGGTCACCACATTTCTGTGGTTTTATTTTTTATCATGATTTTTTGAACCCTTGGGGGATGAGACAAAGGGAGACGGGCGCAGCCGTGTGCGCTCCTTCGACCAACTTTTATGTGTCATGTTTGAAGTGTTTCATGGTTTTATTTTTGTTCATGGAGGAGAATTATGCAAATGGGTGGGGGCGGGAGAGGACGTGGTTTGTCCACGTGGGGGCAAAAATGGCAACGCCTCGGTAAACCGCACGGAAACTGCAGCCAAATGTGTGTAAAGGCAGCCAAATGCGTAATTGCACCCGAAAGAGATGTGTTGCAGTCACTCGTCGCCGCAGCACTTGTTTAAGAAGCTGCAGAAGCGCGACTTGGGCTTCCTCAACTTAGGGACGTGTTCCAAAATGGTGGCAGGGCGCACGGATACAATTGCCTGGCCGTTGCTGTTCGCATAGGAGGGCATAAAATTCGATCGAGTTTTTCCGGACTCATTTCTGCTCATGTTCTGAGCTAAGTTGTAGTTTTCCTTATAGAGGTGTATGTTAGATGGGACAGAAAGGTTATGGTGCTGGGATTCTATGCGGTCCTTCACATCTGAGTAATAGTTCCCTTGGCCCAGGTTTCCGTCCACTGACTTGGACATGTGTCGTCTGGAGGGGTTAAAGGATTCTCTGATTAGCTGCTTGCTCATCATTTGGTTCATGTCGTACTCGTTGTATCTGCCGTAACTGCTCCTATCTTCCGTTGCCTGGTTCAAAGTGACGCCGTAACTGCCCTCCCCTGCGTTGACAGAATTGCACTGGAGAACCTCACGCAGCTCCTCCTTCGTTGTAGGCAGGTGTATGCTCACATGCGATATGTTCGACTTTTTGTACATATCGTTTTCGCCGTACTGCCCGGTTTGCACTGTACGTTGGGCGTGTTCCCTCGAGATTGATTCACCGTAGCGTACGCCTTGAGAGCTGTTTATGACCTGCGCATTGGCTAAATAGTCCTCGTTAGACGTTCCTCCCACATTTCCCGCGGCGTACACGTAGTTGTCAGCTTCCTCACCCTCCTCATTCGTGGCGTCATTATACATGGTTTCATTTTTATGCTCCAGTTTGCCCCCACAAGAGTCTTCATCCGATTCGCCACTAACAACAGAGTGACTTCTCCCATGGCTTCCTTTATCCTTCTGCACCTCAATGGACGGGGACATTTTCACTGGACAATATACAGCAGGGGAAGAAGAAATATCATTTTGAGACTCTACATTTCTATACGTTTCCTTATTGTACATATCCTGGCTTTCGTTCGCTTCTCCTACTGCGTAAAAGTTATTTCTGTCGGAGTTTCCTGTTGCAATATGAGGGATCATCACGCTGTCTATATATTCATGTTTGGTACTACTATTTATGTTTCTCTCCCCTTTGGCCATTTCGCAGATTGAAGGGATTTCGACCACATCTGTGAATACCTCCTTTTCTATTTTTTTCACCTTCAGGACAGGAAGAACTCGCTCAATTATTAGGGGGACTTTTTTTTCTATGATATTTTCCTTATGAAGGTACACAGGTATTACTACAATTTTATTTCTGTACTCTATTTTGGGGATGTGTATAATTTTCTCCTTCTCTATCATCTTGGGCTCATACCTAATTTTGTCTAAATAGATTGGCTTAGAAATGTGCTTCGTCTTGTAGGTTATTATTGGTTTGATGACATCCACATATTTGTTAACGAATTTGATTTCTTCCTTCTCTATGATTTTTTCCACGTACTGGGTCACGGGCACCCTCACAATTTTTTCCTGGCGTATGGGCTTGAGGATTTTGTTGCCCAGGTTTCTGGAGTGCTCGAAGGTGTACGGGACGCTATTCGGTGCGTTGGACAAGTTTTCCGTGTTTGCCGTGGGGGCCATGTTTGCCGTATTCACTGCGGGTTGTTCCATTTTGCACACACACAGGGAGGACGAAGCGCGTACAAAAACACACAAACAGGTAGATATACGTATACACGCACGTGCGTCGTTTACTGCTCTCTTTTTTTGTGGAGGCAACAAACGAAAAATGACCTGAGATAAAAATGGTCAAATATTTTTATGCAACAAGACAGGTCTCTTTGTGGCTCTATCCTACAATATTGTTAATCGTTAAGGCAGTTGACAAGGTAAAAAAAAAAAAAACAAAAAGATCCAATTGGTTCTCGCACAAGAGTATGTATGGACGACTGGAGTTGAAAAACGGCTTAACTCAAGTGCGCCTTAAACAATATGCGTATGCAAATACGTGATTACATATGTGTTAACTGACATGAATCCTTTAACAAAAATGATGGACGGGAAAAAAATGCTTTTAAAAGAAGACAACAGCGAGTAAATGCCATGTAAACATTTCGCAGACGGTATCCCACCGTGTTTTGCGGAAAAAGGTTACAACACGTGTTTTTCTGGGGGGATACAGAATGGAAAGAAGTAAACTGATGACACAAGACAGCGGAGGTGACTTTAAATCAAATGTGAGTGAAACGTATTCTCAGCTCGTTTAAAGAAGTTTTTTGTAATTTATTTTGTTTGCTGATTTTGTTTGTTCATTTTGTTTATTCATTTTGTACATCCATTCTGTTTTGTCATTTTTTTATATGTATTATTTATTTATATGTACCTTTTTTTTTTTTTTTTTTTTTTTTTTTAACAAGCT
>NW_012192586.1:285779-318288 GCF_000956335.1 Plasmodium fragile | reverse complement strand
AAAAAAAAAAAAAAAAAAAAAAAAAAAAAAAAATTATGCATACACACACCCGTTTTAACTAACTATAACGCCATTTATTTCAAGTGATCATTTGCAGCGTAGTCGCGGAAATGTGCTACGCTAAAGGTTCATGTGGAATACATATTTTGTGTTCCCCTTAGAGAGGCTCCTCTGACGTCGGAAGAAACAAATATTGACAACTTGCAGGGAGGTAGACAACTCTTGGTTTAGAACAATTTAAAATGAGCGAACTTGAAGTGAGCCTTGCAGCTTTCTTCTAATACTTTTGGAGTACACAACTGTTTGGAGTGTGCACTTTTTTTATGACGTGTTAATGCGAATGTTACTTTTTTTTTTTTTTTTTTTTTTTTTTTTTTTTAACAAGCTGCACAGGTAGCCATTTTGAAAAAAAACTTTATAGCGAACTTTTTTTACAAATTGAAATTTAAGCAAATTTGTAGAGCAATCTGCTAAACCTATAAAAGGTATACATTTGGGTGTTTACCCTTCCCCCTCTCCCATCAAACTTCGCATCCTTCTTCTGAAAAGTGCCCCGTCATGGCAATTGCTACCAGTAGGCACACCAAACAATTAAGCAAAAAGGTCTCCTATATCGCTCGAAATCTTCACGTTGGCATTAAAAATGGTTGCTAGCGAGTGTGTGCAGTTAACTGCTAATTCGTTGAGTAACGTTGCGCGGACATCCATTTCGCTTTTTCCTTTGGGGTTCCGGCTGACTCTTGTCTTCTCTCTACTTTTTATTTCATCCAGCTCATGCATGGAGGTGTAGTCAGTGTGACTCATGCCGCAGGACAGTAAATATTTCAGAAAATTTTTGTCAAGGTTGAAATTTAAAGCCATTCCGTGCATAGATATGTATTTTCTTATTTTCATACCGATTGAAATAAGCTTTTTATCTTTGTGAAAAACGCCAATGGAATCTTCCTTTGTGTGCGCTTTTATTTTAAATTTTCCCAAAGTTTCGATTCCAATTTGTTGGATGTTATTTACTGTTTTGTGTAGATCAAACGAACTTTCTGTCTTTGCGTTGAGTTGCGCGTTACATCGGAGAGGAATCGTTTCCTCGTTGTGTTCCTCCATTGTACGTTGTTCTCCCTCGTAATCATCCGTACGTTGGGACGAATGGGAGACACTCCTTTCGCTATAATTAGAGGGATACCTTTTTAAATCTAATATGAAGTATATGATTAGCTGTCCTGGTCCATGGTACGTTGCCTTCCCTCCTCTGTTAATACGATATATTGGCATTATCATTTTATTTGCATTTTGTGAAAAGCTATCAAAATAGTTTTTCCCTTGATCATAATTTTCGCTCTTGTCTATTTCGTTCTTAAAATATTCCTGCTTGCTAACAAATTGGGAAAGGCTCCTTTCGTCCAAGTTGTTGTATATGTCCCCTAACTCCTCAATGTAGTAACTGCTTTTATCGAGTAGGATGTCACCCAGGTGTGCTGAGCTGCCCAAGGTGTAGCATGGAGTGTGCTGAAGAATGAAGCAAAAATCATATTTTTTAAGATTTTTTTCAAACCTCTTAATTTTATCTTTCACCAATTTGGGTGTGTTGGGATGTATGGAGAATTTATTTCCGTTTTTTAAATTAATTTTGGATCGATGCAACCAGTTTTGTAGTTCAAAAGCGAGTTTGTAATTTATAAGTTTTTTGCTCAAGTCGAAAATGAGAATTTCATTTGTGGCGTGTGCTTCCCGTGTGTTGTACTTTTTCTTTTTTAAAGATCTGCTGAGTGGTTGTGCAAACGCTCTTTTGCGCGTTGTGCATGTAACGCCCTTCAGTAGAGCATACCCTGTTCGGAGGATTTGTTTTTCATTCTTTAACTTGTTCGTGGAGCAAAGGATCATAAGGCTTATCGCAGCCTGCACAAGAAGTTTATTAATCATGTAGAAGGATCAAATCAGGGGTAGGGGGGGATGCGTGGTGCGTCATGTAACACTGTCCTACTATGGCGTTGTTTATTTTGTTCTTTTACAACCTTTCTTATTTAGTGGCCAGTGTGTGCGTTTGTGGGTGGGGGACAATGTCTGCTTCCCAAATTATGTGCTTTCTGTGACAGATCCGAACTCCGCCCTGAATTAGTCACAAGAGTGGGTTATATATATATTTTTTTTGTTTACAAAATTGTGAGCAACCATACGGTGATAAATAACGCCTTCCATGTGGGGCCCGTTCCATTCCTTACAAGTACGACGTGCCTCGTTAAAAACAACTGGTAAATACCTTTTGGGAAAATATTTTAAAAGAAAAAATTATCCATATGGAGTTAACCAAAATTGTAGAACGATGTCCCCAAGTTCTGGCAAGCTGCAAAACGGAAGGTCTACTTGCATGTTCATGTTTAAATTTTTTTTTTTTTTTTAAATCAATATGGTTGCCACTTTTTTTTTCGTTCTCTGTCGTTTTTCCTTAAAATTATTTCAAAGGTTAATTTAGGCGTGAAATTAATTCGCGTCCTGTAAGTTTTATTTAATTAAAAAAAATATATATGAGGACACATACGAATGAATTACCAACGGATACGTGTGTGGGGGAGGAGCTAAAAAAACAGCTCGTGTATGTTACACGGTGACCCACACATGAGGGGCAACATCGCGGAATAATAATTTAAAGAATTCGCAAGTGCGCACGTATCATGCTATTATTTTTCTGAGCACACAAAACAATACTTCTACCTTTGCACGGGGGGACACCTCCGAATGTACGGGCGCGCTGCTCCCCCCTTTGCTTTAGCCTATTAATATTTTTGGGATTAGTTTACATGGGTTCAGTGTAAATTCGTCATTGTAGTAAAGTCCGTATCCAAATATGAGGGGCGTGAAACAGTAAAACAGGAGGGGCCTTATGACGTAATCGCACAGGTTCATTGACAGGACATACGTCTGCAAAAGGGGATAATAGTTAGTTTAGCGGCGAGTGTGCGGCGTGGGATTCACTAGCGGAGATCCCAGTGGGCATACAGATCGGGAAGGAGTGTCCCCTCCCATTCATCATGTTTTTCCCACATGTATCATTTTTACGCAGTGGTGAAGCGGAAATGAAGAAACTCTTTTCTCCTTTCAATTCATTCACGTGCGATATGAAGGCACACGTTGCCTTTACCTTATTAATCAGCTTTGAGGAAATGGAGTTGCTGTTGCTCCTTCCTCCTGTGGAGTCTGCTTTGAAAATTATCCATATGGAGTTAACCAAAATTGTAGAACGATGTCCCCAAGTTCTGGCAAGCTGCAAAACGGAAGGTCTACTTGCATGTTCATGTTTAAATTTTTTTTTTTTTTTTAAATCAATATGGTTGCCACTTTTTTTTTCGTTCTCTGTCGTTTTTCCTTAAAATTATTTCAAAGGTTAATTTAGGCGTGAAATTAATTCGCGTCCTGTAAGTTTTATTTAATTAAAAAAAATATATATGAGGACACATACGAATGAATTACCAACGGATACGTGTGTGGGGGAGGAGCTAAAAAAACAGCTCGTGTATGTTACACGGTGACCCACACATGAGGGGCAACATCGCGGAATAATAATTTAAAGAATTCGCAAGTGCGCACGTATCATGCTATTATTTTTCTGAGCACACAAAACAATACTTCTACCTTTGCACGGGGGGACACCTCCGAATGTACGGGCGCGCTGCTCCCCCCTTTGCTTTAGCCTATTAATATTTTTGGGATTAGTTTACATGGGTTCAGTGTAAATTCGTCATTGTAGTAAAGTCCGTATCCAAATATGAGGGGCGTGAAACAGTAAAACAGGAGGGGCCTTATGACGTAATCGCACAGGTTCATTGACAGGACATACGTCTGCAAAAGGGGATAATAGTTAGTTTAGCGGCGAGTGTGCGGCGTGGGATTCACTAGCGGAGATCCCAGTGGGCATACAGATCGGGAAGGAGTGTCCCCTCCCATTCATCATGTTTTTCCCACATGTATCATTTTTACGCAGTGGTGAAGCGGAAATGAAGAAACTCTTTTCTCCTTTCAATTCATTCACGTGCGATATGAAGGCACACGTTGCCTTTACCTTATTAATCAGCTTTGAGGAAATGGAGTTGCTGTTGCTCCTTCCTCCTGTGGAGTCTGCTTTGTTATAATGCATGTTTTGGGGGGCGGGGGATTTTTACTCACTCGGACCAGGGCGATGACCTGTATGGGTTTGTTCCGTTTTGATGCTACACGCAGGGGGCATGAGGTGACGTGAGGGTGATTTGTTTCGTTTAGTTTCGCTTCGTTTAGCTTTGCATTAGCTTTGCTTCGTTTTCATTCGTGTTACTTGGCTTTTGCCTCATATTTATTTTATTATTTTTTTTGTTTTCCATAAATGCGTACATTGCAACTCGTTGCAAGTGGTCCCCCGAGCGGCTACATTATTTATAGCAGTGCATGACTCCGCCACCACATGGAGAACCGCTCCTTCCCCTTGCATAAATCGCACCCGTGTAGTAGCGCGTATGTGGAGCCTAAAGCGGGACTTTTTTTTTTTTTTTTTTTTTTTTGTGCATGGATACATTGCACCGAAAATAATGGCTTAAAAAAAAGTGGATTTTTTTCTGTATCCCAAGTTGGAAAAAAAAAACAAAAAAAAACTTTTTTATAACCGTGGATACAAGTCGTAGCAAATACAAAATTGCAGAATGATTGGCGAATGAAACAGAGCAAAACGGGAAAAAAAAAAAAAATAGCAAGCGGAACAGAGCTAGTTGTTAGCAAGTGCAATGAGCGTATTAAGCGAGAAGGAATTATGACCCAGGGCTGTGGAAATTTTTTTAAACTTTTTGAGCCCACATAAAGCGGTCCATCTACCGAGGGGACGGCGAAGTGGCGGTACTTAGCAGGGTGGAAACGGAAATCCTACAGTGCTATCCTTAGTGGGGAAGTGCGCGTGTTTGTGTTCCCCCGAGGGTCAGTCTCTTAAAAACAACCCAGGGGGAAAAACATTACCTCCATTTGCCACCCCGCTGGTGTGTTGGCCGCAACCCACTTGTTTTTGCCACCCCCCCCCGGGAGTTACTACTCAAACAAGGATGAAGCGCATGTCGTCGTACGACACGGGGCCAGAGTCCTCAGAGCTGAGCTCGTTCAGCCTCAAGGGCAAGTCATCATTGAAGAAGAAGAGTGAGAAGGGCGATAAGGACGTGAAAGAAAAACACGTAGAACACAGTAGCAGCGACGAGTTTAGTGACGAGAAAGAAACAACAAAAAAAAATGAACACAAGAAGAAAAATGATCACAAGGATAAAAAAGGCTCGCTGAATAATAATACCCAAAATAAAAATGCAAAAGGTGGAAAACAGAATAATAATCAAAAGAGCCCACTAGACATGTACAAAAGCAAGTTAAAATTTATAACAGACAACATGATAATTATTGGTATAATCCTTTCCTTTATGACTTTAATAACGTTTAAATATTTGGAGGAGAAATATTCCATGGAAAAATATTTAGAGGACGGCGACTCATTTGATTATTACGAGGTGTTAAAATGCAAAAGAGGAGACAGCATAAATAAGATAAAAAAAAATTACCGAGATTTATCAAAAATGTATCACCCAGATAGTAACAAGGATTGTAAGGATTGTGATAAAAAATTTAGAGACATTACTAAGGCATATAAAACTTTGTCTGATCCCAGATTGAAAAAGGCATATGATCATTCAAAAGGGAAGGTATTAAAGTTGATTGAGTCTAACAGTATAAATTTGACCATGAGAAATTTTAAAGATTTGGTAGAAAATTCAAATGATTATTGGATCATTCAAATTTATTCAGACACAGATAACCTCAGTTTGAATTTTTCAAAAATTTGGGAAGAGGCATTTGACAAATATCATGAGTACATATCCTTTGGACGTATAAATGTACTGACTGATAGAAAATTGGTGAAGAGTAAAATACCTTTTAATGTGAAGATTTTTCCTACCATTTTTATTCTAGCTCCAGATGGCACCTACCACTTATATTCAAACATCTTTAATGCTACTTCGAAAGATTTCCAATCTTATATTATTAACAATTATCCTAACTTGATATATAATGTGCAAGATTTTAATAAGGAATATTCTGCCCTGGTGAAGAAAAATGAAACTGTGAGTAAAATTGGATCCTCTCATATGGACAAAAATAATAAAGTGATTCTTCTCTCTAACAAAAATAGGTTAAGTCTTCAAGCAAAACACATCACCTTCAAATATAAACACATATACACCACTTACACCATCCGCTACAACGAAATTGAACATTTAACAAATGAGCCTTTGAAAAAAGAAATCATTGACGCGCTCAAAGTGCTTAGTGTGAAAAAGAGTGAGTACATTAAGGAAAATGAAAATATTGATTACTTCCTTTTGGTTAATAATAAATCACAAGTGAAAATTATTAGAAGAATTTCCTCCTCCAATATTAAAAATGTATATAAAGATGCCTTGATGAAAAATATGGTTGAAATTAACGCTAGCAATGTGGACTCAGTTTGTTCTACTGTCGGGTCAAGACACACTTACTGCTACGTCACCATCATAGATGATCTCACAAAGGAAGATACACTAACCACTTTGAAAAAAATTTATCAAAATGTGAATAATTCTTATGCTAGTTTTACGTCCAAGTTGGGGGCCGACGAAGTCGACAGTAGCATGTTCATTCAACCCGTGTATTTACTAAAATCAAGTATGACAAAAAATTTCTTCAAATTTGTTAACGACAAGTCTATTAGCACATATGACTCCTTCTTTATGGACTACTCTTCGAATACCTTCGCCACAGTCAACGAAATAAAAAATTTAAGTAACTACTCCCAGAAGAAGGAAGACATTTCCTTCCTCTCCAATATTTACAAAGACATGGAAATTTTGACTTTTGAAAAAATACCTAAGTATTGCCTGCCCATGGAAGTTAACTGTCTTTATAACCCCAAGAAAACATTGTCCTATCGACTGTATAACATTTTCAAGAGGACCTCCCAAATGCAGGTTATCCTTTCCGCCGCCGTGGGCTTCTTCCTCTACCCTTCCTTTAAGCAGTACGGCAAGTTGAGTTACGCCTGCCTGGCCGCCTCCATGGGTGCCACGCTCCTCGTTACCAACGTCAAGGATTTTCTGCTCCTCCTCGCCAGTTAGAAAGCAAAGTGTGCATGAGCGGTTAGCGGCATGTTGCTGGGCACTTTTTTTTTTTTTTTTTCTTCACTCCTTGCATAGCACGGTGTTTTTCCCCCTTTTTTTGTTACCTCTCTTCCATGGAAGCGGTGGCCATGCTTTTGTGTGCCCCCCCCCCTCATCCGATGTACATCTGATCAACTCATCGAACCTATCACCTCTATGCAATGAACAAATCAGCTGCCTTAAACAGATTGCCTATGTTAGCTGCTACTATTTTTTTTTTCTTTTCTGTTGCGGTGCTGAACTTTTTTCCCTCTTCTCCATCCCGTCCAAGTGTGACCCACTCATAAAAAATTGGAGATGGTCTTGTCGAACGGCGCTACGTATACGCCCCTCTAC
This sequence comes from Plasmodium fragile, assembly GCF_000956335.1. Taxonomy (NCBI): domain Eukaryota; phylum Apicomplexa; class Aconoidasida; order Haemosporida; family Plasmodiidae; genus Plasmodium; species Plasmodium fragile. The sequence goes on along the minus strand of NW_012192586.1, from coordinate 310,768 downwards.
CACCCCTAACCGTTTTAACCACACGCATAATGAAGCAGCTGCGTGTTCGGTTTAGTGACACTTGTTGAGTAGCTCCCTGCACATGGTCATGCTCTCCCGGAGGAACGTTCTGTCAGGTTCACATTATTAACCTTTTTTTTTTTTTCCTCAAACTGGATCACATTTCTCGCGGAGACTCCTCAAAAGCATGCAGATTAGTGTATGCTTTCGCTGAACGCGCGTGTTATAAAGATATGCAACTCTTAAGCATTTCAGAACATCGCCTTCGTGCATGTTGTTTTGTAGTAGCCACCGCGTGGGGGGAGTGCGCCATTGGCGCTGCGCGTGTTGTTTGCACCTACACGTTTGTACACGTGCATAATATCCCTTTCAACGTGGCCAAAAAAAGGGTGGAAAATATATATACATATATATTTTCTTTTTAACTTTGCGGTTCGAACTGTTTTTTTTCCATCAGCACGAGCGTCCCAATAATATAATTTTGTTAAGCCATTCATGGGAAGAAATAGATTGATGAGCTCAGGCTTTTTTTTTTTTTTTTTTTTTTTTTCCTCTCTCCCATTTTGTTTTGTACTCTACGCCTTCCCGCCTCTGCAAAAGGCCTATGAGCAGTATAATACCATATGATACATTCCCTCACATGAGCCTTCCAAAGAAGGGGAGTGCACCTGTTTTTTTTTTTTAGGAGAGGGAATTTCATTTCATGCGAATATGACAATTTGTTGGAGCTCATCCCGTCGTGACGCTTGATATGTACTAAAAAAAAAAAAAAAAAAAAAAAAAAATTACAATTGAGCATATGCAGGTATCAGCCCATCGATTGTGAAGATTTTGTGTGGAGTTTGATGTGCCCAGGTTAGGGGAGTTTTCCAAGTAAGGGGTCCGAGACCACGGTGTGCACACCGTACAAACACGTAGGCTCATGCGTGTGTATGTACGTTCATACGTGTGGTGACCTCCTGAAGTGCCTATCTGACCACACCGTAGCGGCGCATTCTATTTCCACCCCGTCAGTTCACCCATAATGCCGCGGGAGGAGTGGCAATTTGAGCAAGTGACAATTTTCAGCAGCAAAAAAGTATAGCATTATCCGTGAGGGAATTCGAGCAAGGAGAAAAAAGGTAGGTCAGAGGGTGCATTCATCTCACCTTGGTACCTTTTAGCGTATTAGAGTGAAGAGAAGGATTATCTCTTCTACTCGTGCACACACACCTGTGTGTTTTTAACCCACGTTCATATGCACCCTCATTTGCGCATGTATATGTGTGTGTGTTTCGCCCGTGTAGACACTGCCCTCCCGTAGAGACCACCCCGGCATCCATTCCACAACCCACATGTGCGTAAGGGCACCGAGGAAGGCAGCACAGCACCAGTTGTATTACTACGCCCAACCCTAGTGCACCCTTATAACGAGGAGCAAGGCACGTACAAAAAAAAAAAAAAGACACATCACAAAGGAGCATATTGAGGAGGTCCACTTTTTTCCCCCCAACAAAAATGAACAAAGAAATTACGCAGTACGATTTGGAGGCCAGCTCAAATGTAGAAGTAAAAAAAAAAATCAATGAACAAAAGAGCCTGTTTGAAAAGGTAAAGCCATTTGCCGTGGGTGGGGCCAGTGGGATGTTTGCGACTTTCTGTGTGCAGCCACTTGACATGATCAAGGTGCGGATTCAGTTAAATGCTGAAGGAGCAAACGCTGTTAAGAACCCATTTATTGTAGGCAAAAATATTATTGTAAATGAAGGGGTACTGTCTTTGTATAAAGGGTTAGATGCAGGGCTCACTCGACAAATTGTATACACCACAGGAAGGTTAGGATTATTTAGGACCTTCTCTGATATGGTAAAGCAAGAAGGGGAACCTTTGCCATTTTACAAAAAATGTTTTTGTGCACTCGCTGCTGGAGGATTAGGTGCCTTCATGGGAAACCCAGCAGATCTGTCCTTAATAAGACTACAAGCTGATAATACTTTACCCAAAGAATTGAAAAGAAATTACACAGGCGTATTCAATGCTGTGTATAGAATTTCAAAAGAAGAAGGAATTTGTGCCTTGTGGAAAGGATCCGTGCCAACTATTGCACGAGCTATGTCATTAAATTTGGGTATGCTCTCCACATATGATCAATCGAAGGAGTACCTGGAAAAATATCTAGGGGTAGGTATGAAAACTAATCTCGTTGCTAGTGTGATTAGTGGCTCTGTTGCAGTCACTCTTAGTTTACCATTCGATTTTGTTAAAACATGCATGCAGAAAATGAAAGTCGATCCTGGTACGAAGAAAATGCCCTACAAAAATATGCTTGACTGCACACTCCAGTTATATAAAAAGGGAGGTATATCCATCTTCTACGCAAGTTACTCAACATACTATGTACGTATTGCGCCCCATGCAATGATTACCCTGATAACTATGGATTACTTGAATAATTTATTAAAGAAATTCGCTTAGCTTTTTTTTTTTTTTTTATGAGCACTTCTTTATAAGTGTGTTTATGTATGCTGGTACACATTAAGTGAAGATCACCAGCCTCTCAATTCGTAGTGCAGACAAGTAGTGGCATTGGGGGGGGCAACAGCACGAGAAGAAGGAGAAGTAGAAAGGCACACTGATGTGTGCACACCCAGACTGCTTCACATGGTACATCCATTTGTTCTCCTAACCCTCGCCAATTTTGTATAACTTCTTTTTTTTAAAAAAAAAAAAAAAGAATCCTCACTGTGTATCATCTTCCTAAGGGTAAAGCTACCTATCCCATGTAAAAATCATTATGAGCAAATTGCATCACCCCTTTTTTCTGCTCCTCTCATTTTTATCTCCACTGATATTTGTTCATAGTTTTTTTTTATTTTTTTCACCATGTTCAAAAAAACTCCTAAAATATTATAATAAATTTTTTGTTCCCTTTGTAAAAGTTTATCTACTTTTGTAATAGCTGTCTGGCGGAAGTTACGCGTCGATCTTTTTTTTTTTTTGCCATTATTTGTTGGAAAGGTAGCCAAGTGAGCAGCTTTTCTGCATTGTAAACTGATCGGCACCATTCGCATATTTCCCCAGGAGAACGATTGACACACATTTTTGTTTGACTTCATCACCAAGACATATTTTGAACAAGCTTCACGCACCCATAGTTCTTTCTGCTTAACTACTCATGGAAGTTTAGCCCAAGTTAGTACGAACTGCAGAGGATTCACTAAATTGGCTACCCCTTGGCACTTTGCACAGGTGTACGTTTTACTTGGAACAACCAAGTAATTCTCTTTGATGCTCTCTGAATTATGCTTCACCCAAGCTGCGCGGGTAAGCGCTTAAGCCCCGTTCAGTGAACGCGGGAATTCTTTCAAACTGGTCCTGCGTCTAGTGCAGCAGTGCACTAGTGCACGAAACGTTGGAGCGAACATCAAAAAGGGGACAAAAAAGGGCACAAAAAAGGGATAAAATAAAAAGATAAAAAATGGGTCCAATTTGCACAGCATAGCGATATCATGCACCTCCTAAGACGCGGTGAAGCGCAAAATGAACGTCGTCCAAAAAACATTGCATATGTAGAGCAATATATTGAGCGTACGTTACAAGCGCGTCTGTTGGAAGAGTTTGCCATGAACTCGCTTCTTCGTCACACTACTTGGTCAGGAATGCAGCCTCGCTGGTTCAGCTACACGGGGGGGAGTAGCAAAAAAAACAAAAAAAAAAGAAACAAGAAAACCTCCGTAAAAGTTTTCCCCTTCACTGTGGGAATTACCACAACGGCTAGATCATGGCGTTTTGTGCCGCAGGGTGTGGCAACTATTTTTTTGTGTTCCCACTTGAAATGATACTGGCCATCGCGGTTGCGCCCATTTTGTCTGTTGCGGGGTCCGCTCTTTTCTTTGTCCCCTTTCCGTGCACTCAACGCTAAGCGTACAGCGCCCACTGCTCCTCACCCACTACAAATCATCGTCCGCCGCAGCGCTGCTATTGTTAGACGTGACCGATAGCAAATCGCGTGGGTCAATCTGGTCGTTGTACTTCTTCTTTAGCGGTTTTTCCTTCATGTTTTTTGTCAAGGATATAATATTTTGGAACATTTCCTCCTTTTTCGATTTCAGCTTATTTCTAAGAGAGCCGTGGTAGGTTTTTCTTTTGTCCGCATTAGCACTCACGTGTGCACTCTCTCTTTTGACACTTCCGGTCGTGTCCGTTTCTTTTTTCTGTTTTCCATTCTCTCGCTCGTTACGCGTGAAAATTTCCACAGAAGGTGCAATTGGGTTAAATGGGTTCTTTGAAACCATTCTCACATTTTCCTTTTTAAATATTTTCGTGTCATTATCAACGAGAACCTTGGTCTTTGACCTGGCGAGCATTTTCCTCGCGCCAAATGGGGGAGTATTACCACTCATTTTATCCTTCTTGTTCTCCAAAGGATGTATCCCTTTGTGCGTATTGATGACCTTCTTTTTGTTTAAGACTATGGTGTAAGGTGGGTTCTTCATAGAATTTAGCCTAGACATGGTTTTTCTCCTCTTCAAAGCTACCGTGTTTTGCTTTTTGAGCTTTGTGTCGAACATCGATTTTTGTTTGCTCAGAATGCTTTTTTTCCTATGTTGGAAGTTAATATTTTTGGTGGCGAAAGTGACGGTATCTCTTCTGAACCTCAAAGATTTGGTTCTCCCAATTGCTATGGTGGAGTGTTTATAAGTTAATTCTTTCTTCTCATTTTGCCTTTTGGGTGGCATAATGTCCCTATGTGGATTGTAGTATCCCTTCCTGTGTTTGGGTGCACCTTTTTTCGCAGATATGGCACCCCATTTGTCTTCCTCATTTGATGTTGACATTTGTGGGGTGTTAGCAGTTTCTCTTTTATGTTTTGACTGTATGACATTTTCCTTTGCTGCTTCGTACTTTGGAGTTGCTTGTTTGCATGCTCTGCCTTGATGGTCCGACGCTTTCGCCCTTTCGTTGTCGCACTGGTTGAACAAGCTGCGTGGACTGCGCGGACTGTGCGAACCGTGGGCACCTGTCCCCGATGAGTCTCCCACTTTCAAACGCTCATTCGAAGTGTCCCTCTTTTTGGAGCTCTCAGTGACGCTATACTTATTCCACACATTTTCATGTTCGCAAATTTTGACCTGTTTGATGGGCTGTTTGTCGTGCTTACCTCGCTTTGCGCCGTCATCTCGTCGCATGTCGGACGTTTTGCGTGTTTTTCCTTTCTCCTGCGCTCTCATTTTATCGGCCAACATTTCGTTCTTGTGCAAATTTTCCGCGTCTCTATTGATTCGTACAGGTGTGTCGTACGGGTCATCCCCACTTGTGTTCCCCTGGCGTTGATTCTTCCTACCATTCGGCCCCTTCTTTTTAATATCGTTTATGTACTGGCTTAAGATTCCCTCGACTTCATTCTGCGCTTCCGCATTATGGGGACTTGCCATGTCCTCATCGGAATCTGCAAACATCGTGCTGAATTTATCTTCTCCTTTCACATCAAAAGTGACTTTTTGCTCAGAGGGGCGTTCGCCATCGTCGCTCAGGTTAGGATCACCCCTGTGTTGAGAACAAATTCCGTCTACCTTTTGTAGCCCCTCCTGCGAATTCCTATTTGCCTTTTCATTGTAGCTGTAATGGTACTCAGGTTTGTCAACATGGACGTAGTCGGCGCAGTTCTCTACTGGACTGTCCAATCCGTCACATGTGTTTTCTACATGATTATAACCCGCATATGTTCCTTCCAAGTCGTGTGCATTGGTCATGTCGAACGAGCTGTAATGTGAATCCCCATTTCGGCTGCTTCTCTCCTCTGGATAATGAACCGTGGGGTATTCCCCAGCCGGATCAAAATGGTTCTGTACATTATGCTGCGCGTTACACTGCGGTGGGTTGGTATCAATAGGGCAGCTCAATTTTGAAGCGAATAAATCAATTTGTTGACCACGTTCATGACGTTTTTTCTCCTTTTTTTCCCGTTTGTCTTTTTTACCTTTTTTGTTCCCTCTACATTTGGAGCACTTTTCATATGGGGTATCCCGAGGAACTCCGTACGGGTAGGACACAAACGGGTTACATTGTCTGTTCATTGTTTGCTGCACCATATTAAGTGGGGAAAACACGCACCCCTTCAGCGGTTCGCCAATCGGATACGTCTCGCGATATTCCTTGACATATGGGCCCTCTGGTTCTTTGCGGAAGTATGGATTGTAAAAGAACTGCCTAGCTTTTATATCATTAACGAATGCAAAGTCTTCTTGGGGCCTGTACAACAGCTGCGCGTTTATGTTTCTGTACCCAGGTATGCAACTGGCTTCTTCCATCGTAGGCAAAAAAAATGTTCTATCAAAATAAAGTGTTGTATTTGTGACAACGTTGCTAATTTGTAATTCGAGGGATGCAGACACAGGGCAATAAAAAGGAACGCGTATTTTTTTTTTTTTTTTTTTTGTTGCTAATGCATAATAGGTGTATGCTGTAGGAATGAATTTTGCCTCACGCAGAATGTCCATGCATTGATGGGAAGCAAAAAGGACAGTTCGTGAAAAGTGTGAGTATGTTAAAGCGTATACTATGTTGTGCGTGTGTATAATTGTTGGAGACGTAGGATTGGACACCTTTAAAAATGTACCTGAATGTTTTCGAAAAAAATGTAAAAAAATGAATATTCCAATTTGGTAATCCTGCTGGGAAAAGTAAATGAAAAGATCGATAGGACAAAAGCACAAAATAAACGCAGCTTATTTTTTGCATCGATTTAGTTTGTTTTTAACAAATTGTAAAATGTGTGCATAGGTAGCCAAAAAGGCAAAAAAAAAAAAAAAAAAAAAAAAAAAAAAAAAAAAAAAAAAACATAGAAATAGAAATAGCTCGAAATGGAAGAACAACCTTGCCTGTTCATATATTTTTTCTCTTTTTTTACAACGTCGAAGCTGTTTTGTTCCGGGGCAACCACATGTCGTGTGTGCAAACGTGCGTGGCATACGGAATCGCGGCTGTTTTTTTATATAGCTGTTTTGTGGTATACTCTTTTGGGGATTTTTTTTTTTTTCATGTTCATTCATTTCGAAGCTGGTCATACGCTTCCTAGCAGCTCTACACCCTGTGCGGGCAAAAACAGCGACAATTCCCCCCCGCAATTTTTCAAAGCTGCAAGAACGATGGTTTTTTACCCGTTTAGCAGCTCTATGGGGGAAAACATTTAAAGGTGTTCTCCCGTTCGCTTTTATGCTACTAATATAAATAGTGTGGTATAAGCCCTTTTTGCGCGATATTTCCGAAGTAGCATGCTATTTTGAAATGTACCTATATCACAGCAACAAGTTAACGATAAAAAAAGGCATACCATTCTTCCGCAACGTAGTTAATATATGCTTTTTGAGGAAGGCACAAAATGGGGATGCAGTAAAAAGGCGAAAGCTGTTTTGCAGCACCAAGTTCATTTCGACCATTTCAGAAGGGCGTGAAACAGGATGTGGCCAAAGGAATACGGATCAGCCTTCCACCCCGTTTGGAAGTTACACTGAGAAAAGTAGCTATAAAGACATACAGATTGTAGAAAATGAAAAGGAAGGCAATGACGCCGCTGAAGAAATAAACCAAAACGACATCATTGCAGTAGATTTTGAGGGGACCAATTTGGGGAAGTATGGCAAGGTGTGCATAATGCAGGTGTACACGCAGGAAAGAACCCAGGGAAGAACACACCAAACAAGTGAGTGCTTATTCCGTGAGAAGTACTACATATTTGACTTGTTAAAAATGTCCGTCATAAAAAGTGTTAAAAAAATAATCGAAAATAAGAAAACACTAAAACTGGTACATGACTGCAGGGAAGATAGCTCCGCCCTGTACAACCAGCTGGGAATAAAATTCGAAAACGTTTACGATACGTCCAGGGCACACATGCTACTGATGGAAAAGAACAGAAGTAATGATATATATCAAGTAAGCTTTCTTCAACTCTTGAATGATTATTTGGGGATTAAGGATGAGTGTTTAAGTAGCATCAAAAAGGAAATGTATAAGAATGAAAAAATTTGGGAAGTCAGACCATTAAGTAAAATGTCTATTATTTATGCCTTAAAAAATGTGAAGTACTTATTCCCCCTGTACAGGATTTTCGATAATATGCTTTCAAAGAAAATCGTTTTGGAAAAATCGAAAGATTTTGTAAATTACTGTTTTATGAATTCGCAGTATAAATTACCCGTCGATTTGGCCAAACGGGGAAACATTGTCCAAGCTATGTTGGTCAGTAAGTCGATGCTAAATTGTGTTTTTAAACTGAATACTACACGGAAAGGAATTGCATGCACCCCGTCTTCCGTTGCGCAATTTCGGGATGTTAAAGTGGGCGATGTTGTTCTGTGTGTGGTAAGCAACAAGTCCATAGATCAAAAAATTTTATATTTGTGCAAGCATGATGATGTATACGATTACTGGAATTTGAAGGAAAGACCTAGGGGGAAATTTAAGCCGTCCATACATGAGAATGCCACCGACCCGATGATTCAGTTTTGCGATGAGGAACAACCAGCGTAGATTATGGTAGGAGTTCCCCCCCACGCCAAAAGATAGGCAGGTCGCTTTCGTGCGATTGGTAAAGAACACACAAATGTGCGCATATACACACACACACACACATACGTCGTATGATATAGCGTTGCGTGAACTTCTCTATGCGTAACAAATGGGTTGAGAAGATGTACTGGCGTGTAGGCCATCTCAGCTGATATGCTCCGTGCGCTCAAGTGGAACATCTTAACGACGTGTTCGCCACTCCCCGTATAAGTTCAAGGTGTAATAAAGGAGGGATTCTTCCATCGCGCAGGGAAGTGTTGAACTGAACTGAATCGAATTGAACACAGTGTTTTTGTGTGTGTACAGTGCGCGCCTGTGAATAAAAATATGTTTGAATCCCTAATTTGGGCATTTTTGTGATTGTATTTTTTTTAACTCTTTGAAGGGAACCAACTTTGCGATGTGCTTGCAGTAAAGCCGGAAGCGCCGGCGAAACTGTCTTTTTTTTTTTTTTTTTTTAATTATATATTTTATTTGCGTATTCGTTTGTGCATTTATTTAATTACTCTCTTTTCGGGTCATTTCCTATGCTCAGTAAGGAAAGAGCCGAGGCTAATTCATTGCAGGGGGTACATCCGTGTGGAGGCCCTATTGACAGCGTTGATCCAAAGTCCGCATCTAAGATCCTGCAGTGTGAAGGTGAAAAAGCTGCCACGTAGAAGCACCACTCAGTGGGCATCTTCACAAGGGAAGCAAAAGCGCACATTCTGTTTATGCCAAACTGAGCTCACACATGATGGTTAGCATGTGTACCAGTTTAGCTCCGCGTCGGGTGCAGGGAAACACAAAAAAAAAAAAAAAAAAAAAAAAAAATACATATGTTAAAAAAAGAGAAAAAAAAACACTAACCTTTCATGTACACCACAGAGGCACCATAGCTACAAAGTTTGCTCCATTCCGGTTTAGAACAGGAAGCGCGTAAATAATTGCGCACATCGGGTGTTCCGGAAGCGCGGCTTTAAGTGGATCTTCCAAGGTGGCGGCAGAATAAAAGCGCCCTTTAAAAAATGTAGATGTGCGCATACTCTCACACGTATGATCCAGTGTATACGCAGGTCCATTTTTTGTTTTATAATTTGTTTTATCCTTTAAATGGCACAACCTTTAAATTGGGAACAGAGAAGGAGGTGTTCCATTTGTATGTGTGCCATGTGTACGTGCACCATTTGTATATGTATCATTTGTTCACGACAAAATATAATCTCGAGTTGACACTGCCTCTGACATATCAATAGGCCTTTGGCCGCATTTCCCGGGTAAATATTCCTAGAGGGAAGCGGCTAAAGGGCAACATCGGGAAAGCAACGGAAAGATGAACGAAACGAGATATTACAAATGGGTAATAATTTTAACATGAAGAGAAAATGAGAGGCAGATGTACCGTCCCTCTGTTGTGTGCAGCGTGGGCATTCTTTTTTTTTTTTTGTCCAGTTGAGTGCGCACTAGCGGGAAGGTGTCCTCGGACGGTGTTGACCTTGGAGCGGTTGGAGTGCTGAACCTTAGCGCACTTCACAGCTTAGGACACGTAGCTTCCTGCCCCGGACACGTCGCACACTTTTGTAAACGTCGTACTGAACGAAAATTTCTTTCATTTTGTAAACTTCCCCCACTTTTTCCAACTCCTTCATCCCCCGCAGTACCTTGAGAACGGCTGCGATATCGTGCCCCTGAAGCGAGGGAGCAGCCGGGAAAGCGACTACTCGTTGATGCTGCTGGACATCCAGGCAGACTTCTCCGAGTTTCTGATCGAAGAGAAGAACATCATTAGTGATGAGAAATTGGTGAACCAGGAGGGGAACATATTCAAGTTACAGAAAAAACAGTGCATACAAAAGCAAAATAATGCTAGCCTCACAGCGCGAGAAACATATGTGCACGAAATTGACCATCTATGGGCCTACATCGAATGGCACTACAACTTCGAGGACGAGATAAAGGTACAAAAGAGTCTGGTCAGCGATGTGGGGAAATTGAGAAAAGTCCCCAGGCTATACGTATCGGCGCATATAATCGATGGGATGATAAATGAAATGTCTAAGGATGAAAATATATGCATGCTGAAGTATACTACCTATCCCAGTTTTTACAACAAGTATGGCAATGACATGGAGAAGGGAAAGGAGGAGGACAATGAGAGTAGCATTTACAATCGGTGCAAATACATATATGAAGTTTGCGATGTGGCAGACAAATCACTCGTTTTTGCCAGTAGCCCTATAATCAACACGACGATGAAAAATGTCCTTAGTATCACCAAGAGTGGGAAAAAAAGGGAAGACTTTAATGAAGAACAGGAGGAGAAAGAAGATATTGTACAGGACGAAATTTGGCAAATTTATTTATCCAAAAGGATTACATGTATAAATGATCAGTGGTTGTTAATTTGTATCAATCAGGAATTGAAAGATATTATAAAAAAATCTGGCGATATTTATTTCAAAATTTTTAATAAATATATAAAAGAGTACAATGATTATTTGAAAAGTCACAACTACAATATATCGAGCCATAAAAACGACATGCATGGTTCGAACATGTTTGGAGGAAACCATGAAGGACACAACATGTTTGAGATGAACAATGGTCCAAATGAATGCTTAAACTCGGAGAGGCTTAAAAAGTATCGAGTGAATTTAATTTTCGCGGGCAATAAAGACATCAACTATATCCTTTACAAGTTATGTCTCAACTTGGGAAAATTTAATGACGCCGTTCTGTGTACAAAAAATAAAACATATAACATTCTGCTCAACGATATTGACGGGACGTTGGCCATTTGCCTAAAGTCTTTTTTTTCAAAATATTATGGAGGTGGAGCGGCGGGGGTGAGTAGTGCGACGGAAGAGGAACTGGTCAAAACGCTGTCCATTATGGGACTCTGCAAGGAGAAACTTGTCTTGTCCCAGAAGGCCACCATTTTTAGCAACATCGAGTTGCTGTTTTCATACTACCTAATTGTGCACAGCGAGTCATTGGAGGGGGAAATCGGCCAAGACGGTAACGTAGACGAGGATGGCGTCATCTACCTGAGCAAGAAGGCATTGTTCGAAAACTTGCAATTCTCCACGGAAGAAATTTGCAGCTACCTATTGCACATGCAAAAGTACAGCACCAACAATTTGCTGTTTGTAAAAAAAAGAGGTTTCCGATACGTCAAAAGTGAAATAATATACGAATTTCTCGTTAAGATAATAGAGTTAGTGAGTATCCACGACGAGCTGTACGCGCAGCATTATATAGAGTGGGGGGGAGAAAGTAGCCCTTCTTTTAAGCAGTACAGGGATGACCTGCACAAGGTGGTAAGGAAGAGACACGGCATCACACTACAAAGTTTAGTTAATCTTATTCAACAGAATGAGAGCGAGTTTGCTTTCTTAAAAAATAATAGAATTCCAATGGACATGTATGTCATCCTACAACTGTGCTGGAAATGTTGCGACATCGAAAACAAGCACTTCGATTTTTTTAGTCTGTACTATAATTATTATTTCTTTTATGAATATCTCAATATGCCTTCTGAGGAGCTCTCCTTTGAAAAAATATTTGATCATTATCTTCAATTCTTGGATGATGACAGCCAAGTGAGCGACACCTTAGTCTATTTCAACCTCTTTAAGCTTCACAACATTATGTCCTTAAACATTCTGCGCTCCAGTGGCAAGGTCGTTATTCATTCAGACGAGCTGTTCACCTTCGACATGGACATGTTAACGTATGTTAAGTACATCGATGAGATGTTCAGAAATTTTAATTCCAACTTGATGGACAAAATGATACAAGACTTTATCAAATGCTACCAGTTTTTCCTTGACTATGGTTACGACCGAGCGGTGAGCAGTGACAACAAGGTTATGCAGAATGGCCAGACGAAGAAGCCTCATACCGTTGAAGAGATGAACATGGGCGCTGATCCAACAGATCCAATGGACTGCTCCACTAGCGCAGCTGATGTGTACAAAGACAGAGTGCTCTTCAGAAACAATAACATCCTTAACGTTAGCAACATCAAACATATCTGCAACGACTGCTGCATGTTCGAATATTTCATCGTGGTCAAGTACTACTACACGGATAACACCTTTTCCTTGCTCGAGAAAAAATTGAAAAAATTTATTCACTCAGTGGAGGAAGATTTTACAAGTGCACACATGACATCTGCCACAGATTATTCTTCCTCTGGATCTGGAACCGGGGGAAGAGGAGGGGCTTCCTACGAGATGAGGCAAAATTACAAAGCAGACTGGAAAAAGGCCAAAAGCAACTACTCCTTGAATTACAAAATTTTTAAGTACCAAACAACTTCCTTTCCACAAATACGCCTGAGCAAAAACTACAACGATCTGCTATGCTCTGTGTACACACCCTTGTCTATTCACTTTTCCATTTTTCACGAAAACGTAATTTACAATAAGAAGCAGAATACCTTTCAGCTCATCCCTTCCTTTTTGCTCAAGGAAAATTTGCGTAGCTGCTTAACTGCTCTGTTCACCTTCAAGAATTCCTACTTTGCTCAGGAGTTTTACCCCTTTTTGAATCCTCTTCTGAATAACAAGGTAGGTTGTGGGGCGTCCCCTCGCCAAGGGTTCATGAGTGCATGGGTGCTGAATGTGTAATGTCGTTTTTCCACATATGCCGGTTCCCATCCATGTTACCACCACTCCCCCCCCCCCCTACGCAGGACCTAATCGGAACCATCGCCGTCCCACCGCTGCGTCATTGCAGGACCAAGCTCATCGAACGCGAAAATGAAAAAAACGTAGAGTTTCTGGAAACCGGAAGCATCGTCCTCTCGACGTTGAATAGTGACATGAAGAACTACACCAAGTACGGTGTTCAAAACCGGAAGTTCGTTGAAAAGCTTTGTAAATTGTACAATTGCAACTTGCCCGTGAACACCTTCTCCCCTTAATAGTGTCCCCTTCGACTTTCCCCTTTTTGGCCGACACCCGTCAGCCGTTCTGCATCATTTTTGTTCTCGTTTGTGCTAGGTTGGGTACCCGTATGTATCTATGATGGCCTTTGTAATCTAACCCTAACTTGTGCCTCATGCACCACCCCCTGTTAACAAATTTTTACCATCTCCAGAGTGGCTAACACCCACATCATGCCCCTTGCGTCGAGGCTTCTTCAAAAAGTAATCGAAGTTTTCCATATAGTTGTGGTCATAAATGTGTTTCACATTTTCTGGTAGTTCATAATTCTGCAAGCGCCGTTGTCCCTCCTTCACGTGGCTGTGTGTAGGAATGACATAGTCCTCAATATTGTTGGCGTACAGTTTGTGACTCATTAGGACGCTCTGAGGGTAGATAAGCTCTCGTATCTTCCTGCTCAGGAGTTTTATGCCTAGGCCAAACTTGGCAGAGGTCCCAATAACTTCTATATGGGGGAACAAATTTTGCAGACGGAAATAAAGAGAGTCTAGATTGACTAGGGCGTTTTTGTGTAGCATGTCACACTTGGTGGCAACGACAAGTTCTTTTTTTTTTAAGTAGTCTGGGTTGAAAAGGAAGAGTTCATTTCGTAGCATTTTTATTTGCTTTATTGTATCGTTATGGTAGTCCTTTAGGTTGGCACGGGCTTCGTTTGATGTGTACATATGGTTACTTTTCTGTTCACTGGAGTTGTCCCTGTGTGTCTTTAATTTTTCATCCTGCCCTGCGCACATGGCATCCCCAGCGCACATCGCATCTGCTGCGTACATGGGGTCCATGGCATCCCCCATCTTGCCATTCTCCCCCTTTAGACTCTCCGTGTAGTAGTCTTCCACCTGTGTGTCGTCTACATTTTCAAGTTTATCACTTGCAACGTCGATGACGTAAACGATAAGCTTGCTTCTGTATAAATGTCTGAGGATTCTTTTTCCCCGGCTGCAATCCTTGTGTGCATTATGAAATAAGAAGGGTGTATCGAGCAGGGTTATTTCAACCCCGTCGATGTAATTAATATTTGAAACATGTGGTATGGTGGTGCTAAACATATGGCTACTAATATTGCCATAGTATCTACTGAGGCTACTACAGAGGGATGTTTTCCCACTGTTTTCAATACCAATGAAGGCTACATCGTTAAGTAGTCGGAGCTCCAATTCGAGGAGCATTTTCTCCCCCTTCTCAGGCAATCTATAATCATGTTTTTTAAAAAACGAATATGATATGCCTCCTTTTCCTCCTCGAGCTACCAACAGTTCTTCATTGTCTTTTAAAAACTGATGCCAAAAAATACTCTTATATATCTTCCTATTATTTTCATTTTTTTTTTTACAATAAATTCTCTTCCTCACAATTGTTCCTACGGGGACGAATACCACTTTATCACTACCATCTTTTCCTCGGCTGTTTTCTTTAAAATTTTCTCCCTCATCTGCTTTAACCTTTTGTTCGATTTTGATTAAATCATAAATGCTTCTTTTACTTTTCAGAATGACATTTCCTCCGTGTCCTCCATATCCTTCACCCTTTAACTTTTTACTTCTTCGTCTTTTGTAGTTTGGCTCTCCCCCTTTTCCTGACTTGGCTACTACCCACAGGAAGTCGCAGAAGCGCCTTTCATTTCTTATCATCAGGTGATCAGTTGGTTCGGTGAGGATTTTCATCAGCGCCTCGTTCTTCGGGGCGTCCCAGGGAATTCCGTTATCACTTTCCAGTGCGCAATGTGTGCCAGGGGCTTCACTGTCCACATTGGCGATGGATTTTGATCCCTTCGTTGACGGGGAACCCCAATGTCTACCCCCTTCCGCATAACATAAATTGGCGTCTTCAGTTCCGCGCAGGCTGCTCAATTGAGGGCTTATCACAGGGTCTCCCGTTGTGAAGCCCTCCTGACTTTGATCTCCCCCGGGTTGGACACTCTCGGAGAGAGTCACCCCCGCCGCATCACTGTTGGAGGAGCTTCCTATGGACGTCCCCCCCTTTCGCCTGCGCACAACGACTTTGCTTTCTCCCTTAATGTAAACACACTCGTTGTTTTCGTACACATCGTCTGTTTCCTGCACGCCGTCCTTTTCTTTCACACCGTCCTTTTCGTGCACGCCGTCGTTGAGGTCATGGTGGTCACTACGCGCGTTGCTCTCGCCACAATGGGTTGGTGTGTAGTCCCCGGGGGGGCACTTGCCCACTCCCGAGCTGCATAACGAACTGAAGGTAACTCTTCTTAACGTGCAAAAACGAAGTGCACCTTTCGACTTTGCGCCAAGGCTTACATTCGAAACTCCCTCATGCTTTAACAAAAAAAGGACGATTTCTCTTTTGGGGAAACGTAAAAAAGAAATTTTTTGTATGAGCATAAGTCGGTAATTTGAAGTGAAACAATTATAGGGGGAATTACTTTGCAATAGTAAATTGGGGAGTTGGTCATCTGCTTTGGTGAGCTTCGAATGGGTAAGTTTTTTTTTATAGCCCAGTATGTGTTCATGGCCTTTCTATAGGGGAAACGCACGAATGGGAAAAATACAAACAATTGAAGGAGTTAAATATTTATACGGATGAAAACAATTTAAAAGGCTTAAGGAGTGTTAAAACAGGAGGAAAAAAAAAAAATAAAAATAACCAAGTCATACCACGGGGTGAAGAACAAGGTTTAATTCCTTTATTCTTAATTATATAGGTTCCATTGTAAAAAAAAAGAAAAAATAATAAAACGCATGCACATATAGCAGACTCCGCTGTTACTTCACACTTCACCAATTATAACCGTCGAAGGGGGGAAAAAAGTGTACGGGTGCTTTTTTAGAGCGGCACCTGTGTTTAACACATGCTTTATTTTAAGAAGGGGTTGCCAACTATAGGATTCACAATACGAGGGTCTATTGAAATGGTGCAGGGTGTAAAGAAAAAAAAAAAAAAACAAAACAAAGAGCAACGGGGAGTTTGGCCTCGATTCGTCTGCGCATACGACATATATGTGTGCGCACACACTCGAGCGGGAGGGTTCAAAATGCAGGGCAAAGCATACAAATGTGCGTATCGCGCAAAAACAGAGTGACTGGTTCGCAGTCCCGTTGGGCTGTCCCAAAGGAGCTGTTAAACCTGGGGCTTCTTCTACTCTGCTATTCTGCGCTTCGCTGCTTAATCGCTTAATCGCTTCACCGCTTCACCCCCCCTGGACGTAGTGCCTGTAGATGATCGAGGTACCGTACCCCGTGAGAAGGCCCATTCGGAGCAGCGTGGAGCCGAAGCTGCTGACCATGGCAACGTTGCTCATCGAGTTTAGGGGCTTCAAGACATCGGAAATGTTGATAAAGGACATAACGACAAACCAGCCATTTAGGTAAATGTTAGAAAAAATGAGGGCGCATTTAAAAAGAAAATTTTGCAAGAGGGCCATATCTGTGAGGGGGATTATCAAACATAGGACCGATAGAAACGTCCTCGCGAGTGAGTATATGAATACCTTCTTTTGTGGCAGAAGAAACTTTTTAAAAGCTGGTACTGTCTCTGCAAAGGTTGGAAAAATTCTACTGACGCAGTCCCCCAGCTGCACCATGCCAATCAGGATGTATCTCTCGTCTACATTTTTGGTCCACATTTCTGGGCAGACAACAGGGAAGACTGCGATCTTGAGGAAAATATTGTAAAAGGTGCAAAAGAGGAAAACGATGGCCTTCTTGTAGAGGAATGCCTTTATCCTGGCTTGCTTCATCATCTCGTTTAGCTTGACGTTGAATGAGGAGACGTCTGGGAAGAAGCGACCTTTTGGGCTTACCTCCATGGGGTCTCTGGCGTCCCTCCCTGCCTTCTCTACCTTCCCGTCCTTCCCTTCCTTCGCGTTGTTGGCATTTTTCTTCGGAGCTTCCTTCTGCGGTTGCTTCTCATTCTCGCTTTCATTCCTACTGTAGCCGCCTTCGTGAGTGGAACCCTCAACCGGTATGACGAAAGACTCCCCCCCGGTTGTTCCCCCCACTTTGTCAAACAGCGCGCCGCTTCCACTGCGCGCTCGTTTCCCTTTGCTTTCCTCCTCGTACATCTTGAACTTGCGTTTAAACTCATCAGTACTTTTCAACACGGAGTAGAAAATGAAAGAGATGAAGATAAAGGTGCAATTGATTGCGCAGGTGGCAAATATGGATCGCATAAGCTTATGTACATCTTTGTCAATTCTTATTAAAAAATATAAAAAGGTAGATGTAATGAAAA
This sequence comes from Plasmodium fragile, assembly GCF_000956335.1. Lineage (NCBI taxonomy): Eukaryota > Apicomplexa > Aconoidasida > Haemosporida > Plasmodiidae > Plasmodium > Plasmodium fragile. The sequence goes on along the minus strand of NW_012192586.1, from coordinate 293,087 downwards.
GGGAATAAATTCCAGTCAAACCATACGACAAACAAATCACTTTGGAGCTATTCAAGACGATAGTCGCAATGGAAAAAATCATCGTCTTCATTACGGAGCAGGTTGCACCGATGAATCCAATGAGCACATAAAATAAAAAGGTCTGGTCATAGTAGTACTTTACGACAAGAGGGTACAGAAACTGAAGGGCAAACGAAATGACAAAACATATGTCATAGGTCCTCGTCTTCACTTCCACAAATAAAGAACTGATTAGTGAAACAAACACCAAGACGGAGAAGTATAGGAAGAAGGTGGACGACACCACGATGTTTCTGTTTAACAGTTCGTGGATGTGGGGGGTGGTATTCAAGACGCAGTTGTACAAGAGCACGGAGGACATACCCATCAGGCACAGGGTTATGTTTGCAAACGTGTTGTTGAATTGGAGGTGATCTTTGTGCACCTCTATGCGCCCTTCTTTCGCGTCTGCTATGTTCTTCGCTTCCGCGGTGTTTTTCATTTCCGAGTTGTCTTTCCTAACCGGTGGCGAGGTGGCACGCTGGGCCGAGTTGGTTCGCTTACTGGGTGCGTTCATTTTTGGCAGTGTGCGATGATTCGTGATGGTGTCTGACAGTGCGAAGCTGCCTACAGCTATATTCGTCCCTCTCCCAGCCAACACATACACAACAAGGGCTCCGTTTGGGAATGTCCCTTTTCTTTTTTTTTGGCCCTCTACTTTGCTATGGAGACTTCGAGGGCCAGCTAGCTATTGTGCTGCACCCTTTTCTCTTTTCAAATGTGGTTGTGATATATTTACACGTTCAACACTTGTTTTCCCATCACCTCTTTGGCGAGCGCGTCCCTCGCGATTTTTCTCTAGCAGCATAAAATGTCCGGTGGTAGACCCAAGTGTATATAGGGAGGCGGTTATGTTTTCAGGAAAAAATACAAAATTGGCAAAAACTTCAGGGCACAAAAAAAATAAGAAAACGTGGAAAAAGAAATGTGGGCGAAAAAAAAAAATAAAAAGCACAAATGAAGATATATGTGCGGGTTGTGGCAAATTATTTCAGGTTTGGAAAAACGCGACACCTTTTTGCATAGAGGAGAAAAAACTTTCACGTTGAGGGGAAGCCACGGCGCTCACATGAAGGTGAAGGCTAACATGGATACTTTGTGGCTGCTAACCCTTGTGAGCACCTGTTCTTTTTTCTTTTTTTTTTTTTTTTTTGCCCAAATACCGAGTAGGAGAGCTTACAAATGTGCCACTTTTTTACGCGCATGTTTTGCATAACAACGTGGAGTTCTCTCCCCCTCACACACCGAGCGCCGCTACAATCTTCTACATCGAAAAATCAGTTAACCGATTGGTGTGCCCAAATTTGTTAATCGGGATAATCCTACAATACGTGAGAAATGGCGTGCTTCTTCAAAAAAGGGGCTGCACAGTGTTAGGGATTTTTTTGGCTGCCATCTTTTACCCTATGGGGCCGTGGCATCTGGGCACACTTGGCACCACAGCGTTGTAAAGTAGGCGGTATATATAAATCACGGTGAATGAAAGTGTTTCCTGCTTTCGAAGCACATGGGATTTTTATGAGAATCATGCTTCCCTTCCTGATGAGCATTACACGTGATTTTCTCATATGAGAGGGAAAACTTGCCCTTCGATGTAGAGGCAATTTTTTTTTTTTTTTTTTTTTAACCTAATTTTGTACCACAAAAGGGGACCTCATCAGTTTTGTATAGGTCTACATAAACCTGTTGTGGATGCCCCAAAGAGCATCTATTTAGGAGTGGCTGTTTTAATGCAGCAGATGTGTAATAAAATGTGTTCACATCCCCTTTTTTGTTCTAGCGATCAGCCAATATTTTACACCTTATGGGAAGGCAAAAACAAAGTGTGCGCCATTCTGCTTGGAATGGTACACACTTGAATAAGGCGTTTTAATTTGAGGGTCCATCTTAGGGAGCGGCCAATGGGGCCTTAACCTCCTCGAAGTAGGTTTTTTTGCATGTTCCCTCATATGAAGGGATCCCATTTTTTTTTTTTTTTTCACACTCCATTAATAAAATGATAAGAAGGTACCTGAAGATATACCCATCCATTTACTACACCAAGCATGTGAAGACCGCCCCCGAAGTGAATGAGCACTCCGTGCAGTTGAAAAAGGATTACGTGTTTAATCAGTATGGTGGACAAGAGGTGTTCCTAAACAATAAGCTAAAGAAGGGACAAGACGAAAACGAAGTAAAGAGAATCTACTACTTCAAATTGTGGAACGCCCTGACCGAGCATAACTTCACTCTTTTTGAAAATACGATTCAGCAGTTTTTAAATGAGGGGCACAAGTATGACGAGGTGGTCTACTCGATTTTGATCCACTCGTACGTGCTGAACCATAAGAAGAAGAATGAAAATGTAGGTAGACATTTCTGTGGCTTCATCGCGCAGCGTAGCGGTGCTGCCGATCTGTGGGGGTAGCCTCCCGAGCTCACCACATTCCTGTGTGTGCGCCTATGTATATGCATCCGTGTATGCCTGAACATATTCCCTCGTGTGTGCCCCCCGCGCAGGCATACCTTGTGATAGAAGAAATGAAGCGCAGCTACATGCACCCGGCCATTATAAAATTGAACGAGAGGATGATCAACTCCTTCTTAGAACTGGAAATGATTTTCTGCGAACCGTCCAAGAGCCTTTGGATAAACATATGTCGCCTCGTTTGGGAGACGTCCATCAAGCTCAACAGAGAAAGGAAAAGGAAGCTAAAGGAAAAGCTACAATTAATGCCCCCACAGGATGTGCTAACATTGACCATGGAGGACTTAAAGCTTATGTTGAAGAAGGAATATGAAGATGCTTTATTAAATATGGTTGACACGATGGTGTTGGAGGACGAGTCTTCATATGATCACGTACTAATTGGAAATGACGAAATGGATGATTCGATTGGAGAAGTAGTAGGCGGAGAGGAGGGCGCAGTTCTTACGCAGAGAACCCACCTTCCGCAAAGACTAAATCATCCTCTGATATCTCCGGCCGAAGGAAACAGCCAACACACTTACGACGATGAGCTGTATGATTTTCATAACGACTCAGCTGATGGAATGCACTACTACTCAAGGGATGGCACCGAAAGCTTTAATGCTGGTTCCCCTCTTTTATACGGACAGGGCACCGGACAGGGTGAAGAAGAAAGTGCTTTGGGCGATAGGGAGCTCCAAAGTTTTATGGACGTCGGACTGGAACACCAGCTCAACGACGACGCACTCGAAAATGAGAACGAAGATGAAACGGACGACTCGTTTGACGATAACGAAGACTTTGATATTCAGCTTTTGAAAAAGTACTACAATTTTAAGTAGGTCCAAAGGGGCAGATTGCTTTTGCGGGTAACGTGTCTGAGTCGGCTTTGTCCTCATTCATTTCATTTTGCCTCTATTTCGATACACCTCACCGTGTTCCCGTTTATGTACTTTTTTTTTTTTTTTTTTTTTTTTTTTTTGTCTACTTTGCGAATGATCAGCCATATATTTTGGCTGTTCCCCCTTTTTCGCGCCTAAGCATGAGGGGCTAGTCATTCGGCTCACACCTTTTCGAAAAGGTGCCTCTTCTATTTGTTACAATTTTTGATAAATACTTTTTTTGCCCACCATGTAATGGCACACTTTACCTCATTTCGTCAAGCTCGCCTTGACGGACATCCCCATATTCTCCCCCATCTGTGTATTCATTTAACATTCGAAACAGAAAAAAAAAAAATTTGCAAATTGAATGGACGTGAACAAAGGTGCAGCTTCGTTACCAGACGGAGAACGTTTTGTTCTTAGAAGATGTGGGGACAGGGAAAACAAGGCAAAAACGGAGGTGAGATCCCTGATTTGCGATTTTTTTTTTTTTTTTTTGTATAATCGCCCATTAGCCACGTACTTTATATTGGTGAATATAGCATAAATGCACAAGAACATCAGGAGTGAGGAAGCAAAAATTGACATCTGGAAAGACCTTACCAGCCCTACATTTTGTGGATCCACATTGGGACATGCATGTCGCAATATTTGTAATAAGAACGACCAATTTTTTGTCACTTGTGTGGGCGACAATATCGTCCGTTGGAAACCTGTGGCGCAAAAAAAAAAATAAAAATAATTTTAAAAATAAAGCAAATTAAAAAGGCAAATTAAAGCCAAGCCAAAATAGCCCCGCGAGGAAATATTTATCAGAACATATGGCGCGTGTACTATTTCCCCCTTTCTCGAAAAACCAAATGAGCTTTTCGCTGGCGAAGAATCGTCCAACATAAATTACGAAATGAAATGTGAGGGGACCCTCCACCCCGTTGAACGTAACACTCTGTGCGAGTATGCGAACGTGCGGATTTACACAAGAATAAAGGTGAAGAAAAAAAATCAAATAAAATAAAAAGAGGGAAAAAAAAACAGTATAAGGAGACGAAGCAGAGGACGGAAACAAAACAGAGGCAAAAGCAAAGCAGCGCAAAAGGATTGCTACCAAAATGATGAACTTCTCAGATACGCTGGTCATCCTAAATGACGATGGGCCATGTGAGCTGCTGAGGAAGAAATATGCACAAATGCTTGTCCCAACGGTAAGCGTGTCAAACTTTAAAAAGAACAAACAGTACAAAACCTACAACAACATATTCCTGTACACGTATAAGGAGTATGATTTCCTGTGGGATCTAGACGATAACATTTTGCACAAGGTCCAGAGGTGCCTGAACAAGAGCGGGGTGCTCAAACTGGTTCTTTACATAAGCAACACAGCAGATGGGGACAGCAAGACGCATGATGAAATTGCAAAACGATTAAAGAAGGAGTACCTCTACAGTGGCTTTGTCAACATTTCCAACGAAACCAACCAGGCGGAAAATGGAATCATAATAAATGTGAGTTATACCCGTGGGAGTGATCACCTGTGCAGAGTAGCCAAGCAATCACCTAACCATACGCATATTATTTCCATTTGCGTGATGTGTCCACGTATAAATGACACTTACCCCATCCCCACCAATGAGGATTTCTTTACCCCTTTCCATAGATAACAGCAGAGAACCCCGATTTTTTATCAAACGAAGATGATGATGGAAATTCAAGTGACGGAGAGGCGTACAAAAATGCAGAGGACAACAAGAAGGTCGTAAATAGGGTGTGTGCTAACTGCACATGTGGGAAAAAAGAAAATGGAGTTAAACTAGATAAAGTGACCATAAATGAAAAGGAAGTCCAGTACCTTACAGAGAACGCCGTTTCTTCTTGTGGAAATGTAATGAGCCCATGGATGTTTCCTCACCCCCCGCGTGTGTTTTTCTTTATGTGCACTTAAGAACCACTATCTGTGCATGCTACGTCATATGCGTGCCTTATTTTCCCTTTTTTTTTTTTTTTCAGTGCTACTTAGGGGATGCCTTCCGATGCGCGTCTTGCCCCTACAAAGGTACCGACCGCTTCACAACTGCTCCACGTTGCATGGATTTGCACACCCATCACGTGTTGTACATGTGCAGAGGGTTGTCCCCGTACAAAAATATCCCCTTGCGTATGTACCCATGTCAATATGCTTCCTCTCCTTCATTTTGTTCACAGGCCTACCAGCATTCCAGCCTGGCGAAAACGTGAAGCTCAATTTAGACGTAAGACAGAGTGGCGGATGACAAACGTGTCGCAAAGGCGTCATGAGATTAGCACACACCACTCCTGTGCGCCTCCAAGCGTTTTGGTTTAACTGCAAATTGGACCCATAAAGTACCATCATTGTTACGTCGATTCGATCGCCCCTAACTCCATTTTATTTCATCCCCTTTTTGCAGAATGAATCCAACTGAAGTAGGAGCGCTTCCTCCATTCGAACCACCACTTGATCAGCTTTTAAAACAACCCAATCGTTTTCTCCACTTTTGCCGCTTCACGTCGCTATGATTTATTTTATTATTTTTTTTTTTTGGTGCCCTTTTGTAAAAGAAGAAATGAAGCATTTCATCATTTGAACGGAGCAGAGAAAAGTGAGCAATCGGGGTGATGAGAAATATTTCTGGCCATTTTAGGACTGATAAAGAGGGTCTTCCCCCCGTGGTTGGTACACACGTCATTTCTAGGTATGGGATGCATGTGTGGGGTATGTGTCCATTTCGCATCTCGTCTCGTCACACACCGTTAGCACATTTCAGTTGGATGCCTCTTTGAGCGGTTCGCTCTCCTGACCATTGGGACTAGAAGTGACACCCCCCCTAATTGCTCACTTTATTTTTTCTCATTTTTTTTTATCCATCATGGATACGACGTGGGTACCATTTTGTATGCCTCGACATAATTACTTTGCGCCCTTTCACCGATGCCTTTGCATAGATCCATGCGAATATTCATTATGTATGTTCTGATAAGAGCACATTTATATGTAGCTATTTAGTGTGCATAAAAAAAGGGAGGTATATGTTATATATATCTCTGTGTTACATGATACGCTTTGAATTTTCCTATTTTTTTTTTTTTTTTTTTTTTTTTTTTTTTTTTTTGTACACATAAAATTGAGTGACCAGTTTGTATACACCCCAACCCGGGAGGGTCCTCTTAACATTAAAATGAATCCTCCCCGTAGCAAACTTAACACATTTGTTTGCTTTAACTAAATTTATAAAAAAAAAAAAATTGTAAATAAAAAGGGTAATCCTTGATCACAATTGAGGCTCATTTGAGGAGCAATCTCGGCCTTCAAAGTGACAATGTGTAAGGGCGGCAGGCATCCAATAATGGCCAGCTAAGGAAAAAAAAAAATAAAGTGGAAAAAAAGGAGCCAAATCATTCAAAGGAGAGAGATGCAAACGCCGCGCAGGGAAGAAGCCACACGTACACTTGTTCCCATACATATGTCCACACGATACACTCATGCACAGGCGCGCGCATCTGCTGCTGAGGCCAGCTAGGATGAACAGGTCGCGCTCCGCATATACCACAAAATAATGGATGCTTCTAACAGTCGCAGTAGTATGGGCCACAAGAACAATGAAAAAAACGAATCGGACACGTTGAAGCTAAAGAAAAAAAACTGCGTCCTTATAACCTGCTTTATTTTTTACATCTTTTTTTTGTCCACCGTAAATAGTTTTGATAAGTATTTGCACCTAAGAACGTCACGTCTCATTTTGACCTACTCGAACGTCCTGTACTTGGTATCTTTTTTTTCGTTAAACAACCAGGTGAGTGGATCCCTCTGCATTTGATCATGAATGCGGATAAACCCCCCCACTGATGGGTCCATACTTCTGTGAAAAGCGTCCTCCTCAGAAACAAAAAAAAAAAAAAAAA